>NW_023460210.1:0-40687 GCF_013731165.1 Rhagoletis pomonella
GCATTAAATTTTAGAATGCGTAATTCTTAACTTAGGAATAAATAATCTTGTTTTAAGAAATTTTAACATTTAATTTAAGAAAAATTTTGGATTAAAATAAGACTTGAACGGTTTTAACTTAAGAATTATTAAATTTATTCTAATTACATATTATTCTTGCAATACCACGAAACGTACTTAAATACTTCCAAAATCAATCTTGAAAGTAGAATTTTCAATCTAAAAAAAAATTCTTGAAATAAGAATTTGTACTCCGTACTTGTAAGAATATTCGGTATTACCGTACTTTTGTGACCAAAATTCTTGATTTAGACTTGATTTAAGTACGAAATTCTTTATTTTTTTTTCTGCGTGTACATATGTAGGTATGTGGTTTCAATCAAAAAAGCACAAAGTATTTTACTATTTAAATTTCAGTATTTCAATGATATGTTTGAGACCAATTGGAGAATTACATTGGAGTTCATGTTGAGAGCTATCATTTTCTCAACATGAGAAACAGTCCTTTTTCCATACTAAGAAAAATGCCCTTTTTGTTGAGAACGCTATGATCCTCCATGAGGTATTGTGTGTGTGTGTGTTGTTGTGGTATGATATTTGTTTGTCTTTTTGGATGCATGAAAAACTTGGTAGCAGAAATAGATAATATCAATGAAATGAAGTTTACAAATATGTGCTTTATAAATGTAGGTTTATTAATTAATTATATTTGTAAACGAATTTATATTAAATCTGCTAATAAAAAATATCTGCAATGAAATACAGTAAAACCCGCTTAATTACCTCAAGAAAAATATCAGCTTTTTGAGGTACTTAGACGGGTTAGGTACTTAAAAGAACCCGCTTAAGTACCTCGATGCGGGTACTTAAGCGAACACAATTATTGATGTAGTTAGTTAGTTCTTTTTAATTAACATAAATAACTTCTTGAAAAAAAAATGAACATTTAATGAAGTGTACGTATCGTAGCATTATCTAAACACACAAACAAAAACTTTATAAAAAAAATCGATAAATCAATGTTATGTCATTTTTACAAGAATACAATTCTTTAAAGTCATTGATTATTCATATTTATACATATATACAGTGTTGGACATATCTGTCATTTCGAACCAAATTCAAAATGATGTTGTTTGTCACTTATGCTTATTTATTAATTTTTAAGAATTTTCAATTAAAGCATAGTTCATGGCCTAACAAATACCATATAAATTTAAGCCTAAAATTGTTTAGAACACTGAAAAAAATCCACAAATTTTTATCAAAATATCAAACTTTTTTCTCAGAAGTGTTTATAGCCCATTCAATTTTAGTGTCATAATGTGTAAGTTTCATGTAGCGTTGATTTTTTAGAATTTTTTTGCCGAACATGTTGCGGAAGCACTTAAAAGGGGAAAATTATAAGTAAAATGGTAAATGGGATATGAAAAATTTAGGTACTTAGGCGGGTTGGGTAAATAAGCTGGGAGGTACTTAAGAGAGGGATTCACTTCACATTACATCAAAATATTCACGGTGCGCAAAAATGTTGGTTACTTAAGCGGGTTAGGTACTTAAGCGGGGTGGTACTTAAGCGGGTTTCACTGTAGATGAAATTGAAAGGTATGTAAAGAAATATACAATTTTAATGAAAATGTTCATAACTGTCTGAAAAACAAAATTAATAAATTGTAATCTGAAATAAAGTGCAAAATAAAGAAAATTTAATTGATAAAAATATTAAAAACATGCCGGCAGACTTATTGGGGGGGGGGGGGGGGGGGCAAATATACACATGAGTAGCGAAGCTGCCACCCACCTAATGCTAACATCTTACACGACTTTATTAGACAAGATTTGAAAAGTGATTTATTTCCATAAATATTGAAAATATTGAAAAATTTCTTAAATAGTTTCGGCTTAGATTGGCGGGATCTAATTGCTCTAATTGCTGGGAAAATCCGACGTTTTAAGATTTTTAGTATTTAAAAAAAAAAGTTTCCTAGTCAAAAATAATTTAAAACTGAATTATTTCCATATATATCGAAAATATCGAAACAATTCATGCATACATTCGACTTAGTTTTGGGAGATCTCTACAAAAAAAATGGAAAATAATTCTTTTCACAGTTGTTTTTTTTCAAAAAAATTCCAAGTCGAAAAGATTTAAAAACTTAGTTATTTCCATAAATATCGAAAATTTGGAAGAAATGCTTAAATAGTTGCGGCTTAATTTTTTCACAGGGGTTTGTTGTTTATTTTTTAATCCAATAACAATACATTTTTTTACTTGATAATATCAAAAAAATTGGAAAGTGTGTTATGACATTTTCGATTTATTTGAACGTTTTGTACAAATCACCAAAAGGAAATTATTTCTTTCCAAAAAATCTATTTACAAGAAAATCTAACACCAATAAAGTTTTATAATTGAAAATCTTACAAAATATTACAAAAATTGAAAAAATGCTATATAACGTTTTCGATTTATTTTCATGGTATTTGTGGAGATCACCGAAAGGGGATTTTTTTGATCGAAAAATGTTTTCACAAAAACACAAACATTTATCTATTTGCAATAATTAATTAAATATCACAAAAATCGGAAATTGAAGCGATCTCATATTGTGTTTATTATAAGTTTTTCTAATCGTTCAAATCATATACTATTGTTTGTTTGTGCATCAATGGAAACACCGACTTATATTGTAATAGATCGTTTAACATAGGCTAGAAAATGCAACCTAGCGGAGTTTTGTAAATACAATTAAACCTACTACTTGTTCAGTTCGTAGCAACACTTACAGTAGCTCTTGTTGCTCTGTAGAGAATTAGTCTGTTCCAATAGCAGTGCGGTTTACAGGATTTAGTCAGAACTTACAGGAAGTCGTTCCTATTGACATAAAACCTGTAAGTGGGGACACTTTTGAGAGAGTAACTGAGCAACTGTTCCTAGTCAGAAATTACAGAATTTAGTCCAGAGTTTTTTTCCTGCAAGTTCATGAAAAGTGTCAAACGATCAGCTGATTTGCATGCGCAAACAACAACAAAAGGCGATGAAAGCAAAGAACCTTATATTTGTAAAAAAAATGGAAGTAAACCACGAAATGTTTGAATACGTATATATTTTAATAATTATTTAGTGATATTTCAGCCAAATCAGTGTTGTACAAATGACATGTAAACAAACCGACTGACGTTTTTACAGGAAATAGTGCTTTTTGCGTTCCCGTTCCCTTCTGCATCTGTTCTCCTTTTACTCCCACTTGAGAGAGCAAAATTGTAGTTTGACAGTTCCACAGGTTTTAGTCCGAAGTTCAAAGGAACATACTATATATAAGTTGCGTTGCTGATCTTTAAATTTCAATCGGCTTCGAGCTTGCGCCAAGTAAGGTATCTCGTCCGGCATTGCTTCGGACAGTGCCTTGCTTTGAAACAAACCCGAAGGTGATTTTTTGTACATGTGTATAGTTCGTGTCTTTTTTTATTCAAACAAACGAATTGCTGTTTAGCGTACCCGCGTGTATGTCCGTGGAACAACGCGATCCATCGGCAGTGGAAGAATTCATTGCAGCTATCTCAGTTTACAAGGACATCGAAAGAATTTCTGACGCTGATGCCTTGCGCGGTGTGCCACTTCTGCTGGAAGAGTACGCAGCGACCTGGTGGATCGGTGTGAAGGACACTGTCGCGACCTTTGAGGAAGCAGTTGAGCTGATCCGGACGACATTTTCTCCGCCAATGCCCGATTGGAAAATTTACATAAAATTTTTCGAGCAAAAGCAGCAAACGCGCGAAGCTACCGACAGCTTCATATGTAAGAAGCGGCTACTGTTTTCGCAGTTGAGTGACCCCATAAGCGAAGCAGTACAGCTCAATATGACGTACGGTCTATTGTCTATCAAGATAAGAGAGCGAGAGCGTCGCGATAAAGTTTCCACGTTCGACGAATTAATATCAAATTGTCGGGATGCAGAAATGATTTTGGCTGAAGCAAAGAAGCTTACAATCGCATCTACCGATAAAAACAAATCTGTGGAAGGGCCCTAAAGGCGCTCGTTTTGCAGGCTACGCGGCCACACTGTAGATGTTTGCTTCAAAAAGAAAAAGGTGTGTACCGCGCAAACTGCGCAAAATGCTGTGGGCATAATAAAGAAAGCCCTCATTATCTGTCGTTTAACTGCGTAGCTACCACTGTCGTTGGAAGATGTATTCCATCGGTCCACATTGCGATGTTTGGAATTAAAGGTGAAGCTTTATTCGACACAGGGGCGAAAACGAGCGTAGCCTGCGCAAATTTAAAGAAAATCCTTAGTAGCAAGAGGTGCGTATTTCAAGATGTCATGCCAGACGTCTCCTTGGCAGATGGCACCACCACCATGCAAAGGGTACTATCCACTATTTGCGAGGTAACAATTGTCAACAGGGTGAGGAATTCGGTTGGTATCCCTACCAAACTCTACGAAAAATCGTACGCTTATCGGAGCAGACTTCATGGAGCAGGCGATAATCGTCCTGAATCTGGCACAAAGATTCTGGTATTTTGAAGACGAGCCAAAGGTGAAATATGATTTTGCTAAACCTAGCGATGGCAGTCAAATATTCGCTATGGATATCGCAGGTGCCCACGTGGTGACGAGTTACCACCAAGGCTTTGAATGAATATTCAAACTTTCTGTGTTACATCAATAAGTGCGGTGAAAATGCGACAGATGATTATTCTCCGGAAGCTTGCCCAGAGACTAACTACGGGCCAGTCGCTAAAGGTAAACGGTCGCATCAAAATTATTATTCGCCACAGGCCGCGCAGGACATTTTCAGAAGTGCGTTACCGGTTGGCCAAATAACTCCCGAAAATACATCTTGGACGTTTGCACCGCCTATGAAAGTGAAGAAACCTCTAGAAGACTTCGAGAAATTTGTTGCCTAAAATTTCTTTTCTCTTAACATGTTCGAATTTAATGAGCAGCAGAAAACCGATTGCAGCCTAACAACGGATCAGAAAGCGGAGTTAGATGCATTATTATCCAAGAACGCTGACGTATTCGAGGAGCCAACCTCGACAACACCATTAGCCACACATCGAGTCGATACTGGCGAACATCTTCCAATCACTTTTCCTCCATATCCTATATCGCCCCAACGCAAAGAACAGCTAAAACACGAAATTGGTAAAATGCTAGAAACAGGAGTTATTGTTGAGTGCGAATCACCATGGCCGGCTCCTGTAGTAATAAATAGTTCCGAAAAAGACAGGTGGAGTACGCATCTGTAATGACTACAGAGAACTAAACACCATAACTAAGGCAGATAGATACCCGTTGCCTCGTGTTGACGACTTACTGCATGCCGCAAAAGCCACAAATTCAACTTTGGATTTTCAGTCCGGTTATTGGAAAGTTGGTCACGCCATTCGGGATGTAAAAATTTACTCGCATGCCCTCTGGTTTGCGAAACGCGCCAGCGACATTTAAACGCTTAATCGATCATCTTAAAATATCACTAAAGGATCTAGTTTTAGTTGCGTACTTAGACGATATAATTTTATGCTCAAAGAACTTTGAAGAGCTCGTGGAAGAACGCAATCGACTTTTAAATCGCTTACGACAATTTGGTCTTAAGGCTAACATCGACAAGTGTCGCTTTGCATTCCACGAAATTAAGTACTTGGGGCACATTTTGACTCCAAATCGGATAGTGGTCGATCCACAGAAGGTTGCATCAATAACATCGCGCAAACCGCCGAAAAACCTTAAGGAGCTGCTATCATTCCTTCAAGCTTCCTCCAGGTATAGGCGCTTCGTGCCTCAATTTGAGGATATTGCGAATTCACTATCCCATCTAACGAAGAAGAACTCTATCTGGTCGTGGACAGATAAGCAACAATCAGCATTTGATGAGCTGAAACAACTCCTGACGACATCACCCATTTTGAAGCAAGCTGACGAAAGCCTGCCATTCATTCTGAAGATTGATGCCAGTGGATATGCACTTGGGGCAGTTATACTCCAGGGGGATGGTCCAGATGAGCACCCTATTGAATATGCCAGTAGACTACTGCCCAAGGCTGAACAAAATTACTCCACAATCGAGCGAGAAGTCTTAGCCATCGTGTGGCCGTACAGAAATATCGTGGATATATCGAAGGATCGGAGGTAACTCTCATTACGGATCCCCGACCGTTGAAGTGGTTAATGACACTTAAATTACCAACTGGACTCCAAGCTCGATGGGCATTAATCCTACAGCCGTACAACATAAACATCGATTACAAACCGGGAAAGAACAACGTAGTGGCGGACATGCTATCAAGGTCACCTTGCGAAGGAAAGCATGGCACAGACGAACTCTGTCATATATGCTCTTTTGATGTGGAACTATCGCAACGAGGAGCGAAAGAGACTCGAGAAGGCCAACTTGGTGATCCAGACTGTTTCAAAAGGAAGACAGATGACGCCGCGTATTGGGCCAAGGAAGGACATCGAAACCCACGTCAAAAATTGCATTGACTGCCAGCGCTACAAGGCCACTAACTTAAAGCCAATGGGGTTATATCAAACGGTATTGAGCAAACAGCGTTTTGAAGCAATTGCTATCGATTTGTTTGGACCATTACCTCCCGGCGCAAATGCGCTACAATGGATCTTCATCGCAAAAGACATCGCCAGCCGCTGGGTGGAGCTTTTTGCATTAACCGAAGTTACCGCCTAAAACTGCTAATTGACGAAGTAACTCTGCGCTATGGAGTCCCGAGGAAGGTCATCAGCGTCAACGGAGTCCAATTTGTATCCTCAGTGATGCAGAAGGTTTGCTTTGGTCTCAACATAGACCAAGTTTTTACGCCTGTTTACCATCCACAAGCAAACCCCGTTGAAAGGAAGAACCGTGATCTAAGGACATAGTTGGCGATATTGGTTGGAAAGCAGCATCGAGACTGGGCAGAGAAGTTGCCAGCCATACGCTTCGCCATGAACACCACTCGCTGCCAAAGCACTGGTTACACTGCCGCTTATCTAACTTTTGGCCGCGAGCTGAGAACTATTGATGAGATTCAGCACGACTTGAGAGCTGTTATTCACTCCGAAAACTTTATTGCGGAAATCATGCCATACTTGAGCACTCTTGCTGAGGTGTTCGCATCTGCTCGTGAATTTGAACTAAGATAGCAAGATGCCAACAAAGCTCTCACCAATCCACGAAGACATAACCAAGAAAACTTAGAAATTGGTTCCAAGGTTCTAGCCACTACTCACGTTTTGAGCAACGCTTCCAAAGGTGTGACATCCAAATTCATTCCTAGAAGAGATGGAACTTAAGTCATCATCACGAAATGAGGAACTACTGCTTATGTAATCGCGCATGAAGATAACCTCCGCCAACCTTTAGGCACCTACCATGCCTCATCGTTATTTCCATATCGAAGTGCTACCACTGAAGAAGGATGCCTCATCGGATCGATTTTCAGCATCCTAGGGGGAGACTGAAGCGATCTCATATTTTGTTTATTATAAGTTTTTCTAATCATTCAAATCATATACTATTGTTTGTTTGTGCATCAATGTATACACCGACTTATATTGTAATAGATCTTTAAACATAGGCTAGAAAATGCAACCTAGCGGAGTTTTGTAAATACAATTAAACATACTACTTGTTCAGTTCGTAGCAACACTCTTGCTCTTGTTGCTCTGGAGAGTACATAAGTCGCGTTGCTGATCTTTAAATTTCAATCGGCTTCGAGCACAGTATATACACTAATAAACCTTTTCGCATTTTTTCACCATTTGCTCCCCGAGGAGTACTTTTGGGTTGTGTGCAGCGCTTTCGTTTGGCGCGCACGGCAACACTTACTGTGGGGAATTTCGCCTCATGATTAGAAAAAGTTCATTTCGAGGATAAAATATACATAATTGTGTGTTATTTTTGAACAAAATGTAGGTGAAGTACAGGGATGCCGTTTGGATCTAAATAGATCCAATTGGATACATTTTTAGGCGAATTTATGCGGGATACTTATTTTTTCCGGTCAGTATAAATGTGGATACTTTTTTAAATAGGCCAAAATTTTATATTTCCTATAAAGTTTTTTCGTTCAAAAATCGATTTTCGTTAAAGATGGTAGAAAGCATTACGTTTTCTGAACGTATAAAGAATCGCTATTAAGCGTGAAATTAAAGCATTTTATTTTTTGTGAACGAAGCAATGAACATATGAAGAGATCTCACCAAAATAGGTATAAGCGCAATTGCTTTAATTATCTTAAAAGGATGCTTTAAGCAAGATCTTAATATACATATCGTCGTTTAAAGTACAAAATCGCCTATCAACAAAATGCAAAACCGCGTATGTGACGTTGCATAAATTATTTTCTAGAGAGTAAGAACACTCATATTTCAAAATGGTACTCTTTTTTATAAAGCAATCGCATTTCTGGCTAGTATCTTTCAGGACGAATGGATAAGGATTGAGCTTGTGTGAGCAAATCCTATTTTTGGCAGCAAATGTCAGTTACGCGGTTTTGCAGAATGACGATACGCGGTTTAAACGACGATATACATATATAAAGTAAATTATACTCTTTCTGTAGTAATATCTTTCATATCACATATTTTCATTTGTTAATTTAAAAAGAAAGAATATTTCAATGCAGTTCAAAAAAACTAAATTTGATTTATTTAAGGAGACTTTTATGAATTTTACTGAAAAGACTTTAAATACACTAAAAAAATTGTATTTATTTGCGCATATTAAGAGAGGTAACCAGTTTCCTCTTTTAATGTGTGCAAATTCGCACGCCGTGTAATAAAATTAATCATTGCCTGTTTACTCTTACATACCAAATTTGTCGCAAGAGCAAAATTACACATAAAATGTTTAAATAAAGTAATGTTTATTATTAGTAGGAAATGAGTAGTCCACTTGCAAACAGCGTTATGTGATTTTATAATAGAAAGCCATAAATTTGAAAAAGTGACTACGACAACAAGTAACATTTTAATTGAATCTTTTTTATTATTACCTGAAATTTTGGATAAATAGGAGCCTTATAAAATTGTAACTTAACATAACATGTCATAAGATAACATTAACAGTCTATACGACCTAAAGCAGCTTTCTAAGTTCATCAGAAGATTGATACTTTTGAAAGTTCATAAATAAGTATGATAGCGACTTTTGGAAGAACACTTAACATTTGATGCTATTTTTTCAGAATATAAAAAGATTTTGCACTCTGTTGTTAGTGGACATGAAACTACTTTAAATACTGGTACGTAATCCGCAAAAAACTAAGAATCGAAAAATTTTACACAGCGCACTTTGCAAGTAGACTACTCAAATGTATTTGTAGTTTGAAAATTTTTGCTATTTTAAACATTCTATATATGTGTATTTATGTGTATATTTTAAAGATCCCAAGTTCAAAATCAAATACTGAACATCTTATACGTATATTTATACAGATTCTTGTTGAAAAATAGATACTTTTCAGTAGTAGTTTTACATGCAAAATACTTATACACGAAAAATGTACTTTATAAATTGAAATTACAAATGCTTGATTTTATGCACATGTATTCCAAGTCCTTAGGATGGGTTAAATTATGTCTTTTTCATGAAAATGTTTGGTTTTCTTACAAATTATGAGATGTATATGTAACAAAAAAAAATTGGATACATTTTTGGCTTGGTCAGGGATACATTTTCTTGAGACGGCGCGGCAACACTGGTGAAGTATAATATTCATCTTTAATGTATGCATATATCCATGCTTAATGAAGAATAATGTCAATAGTTAAGTACGTAGTTAACGCTTGTGTTTTATAAACTGGAAAGCTCAAATCGTAATTATAGCTTTGAATGGAGTTTTCTTAAATGTAAGTTTTAAATAAAAAAAGTCCTTTGTAAGATTATATTTTTATGAAAAGCGTAAATTTTGTGAATTTGTCAAGCCAAATTCTAAATTTCCGAATACATTTAAGTCTTTATTTACAAAAAAAAACAAGATTTGTATAGCTATACAGACCCAATTGCCTGCCAGCGCATCCGCCGGGACTATGGTTGCCAGATTTTGAAACGGAGAAGGCAGTACATTTATATTTTCGATAGAAAAAAAGCAGTACATGACATAAGAAAGGAGTACAATTTTTTTTTTAATTTTTTGTGCAATTTATTGTTACAAATTACCATTAATTAGGTACAAACAAACAAAGATATATTTTCAAGGCAACAATAAATGTGAATAAAATAATGTAAAAAAAATATTTTTTTAAAAACAACATTTTTTTAACATGTACAATCAAAGGAATTAAATAAAGTAGTGTAACAAAAGATTTTTTAGTAAGAAAATTTTGTCAAAACTGCACTAAAATGAATAAAATAAAATCAGTCAAGGTCTCGTTAAAGTTACTAAAAGGCAATTAGGTGAAAGGAGTTATTCAAACTCTAATGAAAATTACTAAAAATTTGTAGAGTAATTTCGGTATCCATATATGGCCCACCCTTAAATTTTTTGGCAATAAAACTGCGAATTTAACTTTAATTCATCTATTTGTTACCTTAAAAGGCGTTAAAAATATTATCAAATCAGTCTCCAATAAACAATGTTCAGAAAAATAACACAAATAAAAGATACAATGGAAAAATCAAATGAACTTCAATTTAGCACTTTGCAAAAATGTGCGGTTAATATGGACCATGGCGCGTTAAATATGGACTAGGGTGGTCCATATTTTACTCGCTTTATGAGCAGCAAAAATCGCAAATAAAATATTTTTTTTTCGTTCCCGGAACATAGCTCATGTGCCCACATTGTACATATAACACATTGCACCCATGCTTCTCCTCCTTTATCGTCAGAAAATAAACCTGAACAATAGATGCATTTGGCATCTTCCTGATAAGATCTGTCTGGACTAAGATCTGGCGAGTCATTTAAGACGAAGTTGTCGTCACTTTCTGATGAAGTATTTTCTTCTACACGTTGACTTTTCTTCTGAAAAATAAGTTTGAAGTAAATTAGTATCTTTGTATTTATTTCGTAGTTTCTATCTAAGTTCATACCTTCGTTTTTAAAATGTTTTCTTTTCTTGTGCCTTTTTCAAGTTTTGGCTTTCTTTTCTTGACATGTCTCTCACCCTTTGTTTTCTTCAGAGATTCTTCTAAAGCCTGCTTGTATGATGATGATGAAATTAGTTCTGCTTTTCCTGTTTTTCGTCCGCGGTTTGAAGTTTTCTTGATACCTACCGGAATCGGGGAAATCTCTTGAGGCATTATATAAGAGCTTGATCTTATACCAGAGGACGTAGACGGTTCGAAAGAAATGGGTTCTACTACATCGGAATTGAATTCTGATTGCGACAATTCAGAAGTTTGTACGGTTGGTAATGTAGACGTAACTGTACTCTCCATGCAATATATCGGTGCTTCAACTTCTTCTGCCTCCAAAAAGTCGTGGTCGTTAAAAATATTTCTATTAAAGGGGCATATTCCGGTTGAAGAAAAACCTTTCACAGCAATTTCTCCAGTTTGCGTTTTCATGTAAGATCGACCAAATAATTCAATAATGTCAAAATGTGTTAAAGCTTTTGCATTATTTATGACCCAGCACCTTATTTCCTCGGTCAAATATTTTTTTTAACGGCCCCATAAAAGTTTTGTCAAGAGGTTGAATTTTATGGCTTGAATGTGGAGGAATCGAAAGAATGTGAACGTGGTTATTTCTAGCTAGCTCAATGATTTCAATGTTTCTTGTGTGACTTGTATGCCCGTCTAAAATGAGCAACACAGGAGATGATTCAGAAGGTTTAACGGTAGCAAGGAAGTGCTTGAACCATTTAGTAAACAAATTGGTTTGAACCCATCCAGAGGGATGATTAGCATGTATCGATCCCGGAGGTGCTCCTTTCATAAGAAGAGGATTGTCCCTCTTTCTAGGGGAAATAAACATTGGTGGCACGAACGATCCAGCTGCACTCATACACAAAATGGCAGTAATTAAGGATCCCCTTTCAGCTGAAGCAAGAGCTCGTATCTGTTTGCGGCCTTTCAGAGCCAAAACCTTCGGCATTTTGGCTGGCACAACGGATATTCCAGTTTCGTCTACATTGTAGATGCTATTAGGAGAAAAATTGTATGTTGTCATTTCCTTTTCAACCAGATCAAAGAAAACTGCCACGTTTTCCTTCGAAAACCCTCTTGCTCGGGCTACAGATGTGCTGGTTGGTTGACGGAACGACAGAGATGGGTGGCGCCGAAGAAATAAACGTAACCAATCTCTTCCTGCTGTTTCTTTTATCACTGAAAACGGGTTTGGTAAACTATTTTTTACAGCCAATTGAAATGCCAAGGATCGTATATTATTCCGTGTTAATCCAAACAGTTTCGCTTCCATAAGCAGTATATACTCGACAAGAGAATCTTCGAGTTCAGGTGGGAAAATGGGTTTTCTCCCAAGTTTAGCTGCCAGTACTTCCTCTACAGGTCTTCCCTCATCTGCCACTAAACGCCGCAGCGTGGTTTTAGGTACGTTGTACTCCTTAAATGCCTTCAAAAATCCCATTTTTTAGACTTTACAGCAGAAATTGCTTCCATCATGTTTTCCTTGCGCCACGTCTGACGTTTTTTCGGAGCTGGACTTGATTTTGGAGCCATTATTGTACTTCAAAAGAAAATTATTTATTATTACCGACGTTGAATGAAACACGTGTCAAATATGGCCCACTGGTCCATATTATCAACATCTTAATGGGCCATATTACCCGCACTATACATTTTTCACTGCTTTTTCATTTATGCACACTTCACGAGTTATTTATTGAAATTGGATTCCACTTCAAGAAATACCGGTCCAAGCACTATATATTTAACACTCCAAAACATATTTTTCAATTAAAATTAAACATAAAAAAACTTTACGAAAACGTACCAAAAAATACTAAGTTGCCACCAAAAAATAATTTTCGTGCAATAGTGCGCACATCTGTTTCACCACACTCGTCAACACTGATCGTGCTCTGCTAAAATATGTGTGGAGCGAAGTCACTGTGTGATGTTTTGACTTTGTGGCTGGGAAGATATTCAGGTGGGCCATATTATACACATGGGCCATATATGCCGCACTTACTCTACTAATTTACTTCGTTTTTAAAAAAGTTTGTCGCGCGAATAGCAAACCGGCATTTAAATATCTGCATACATACATATATACACCTAACCAATTATGCATGTATGCTGAATTCGCCGACAAGCTTTTTTAAAAATTAGTACAAATTGTTAGTAATTTTCATTAGAGTTTGAATAACTCCTTTCACTAAATGGCTTTTAGTAACTTCAACAAGACCTTAACTTATTTTATTTTATTCATTTTAGTGCAGTTTTGACAAAATTTTCTTACTAAAAAATCGTTTGATACATTACATTATTTTATTCCTTTGATTGTACATGTTAAATAAAAGCTTGTTTTTAAAAAATATTTTTTTTAAAATGATTTTATTTTCTAATTTTTAGTCCATTTATATATTGTATATTAAAAAGTGTTATTTTATTTTATGTACCAAATTTTGCAATAGATATTAAAATAATTCAACTTGCAATGAAAGAGAACAGAAGTCTATGCAAGCAAAATGTTGTTTGCTTACTTTTTGTATAAACATACGTATCGTCGTTTAAAGTACAAAACTGCGTATCAAGAAAATGCAAAACCGCGTATGTGAGGTTGGCAAAATTTTATAGGAGAGAGTAAAACTTGTCTTATTTCAAACCGGTTCTCTCTTTTATCCCTAATTATCTGTTCTTCTTATATCCAAGTATCGATATAAGGGCTTGATGGCAGGAGCTTCCGGTGAGGATACATCTCTTTTTGGCACAAATGTCAGTTACAAGGTTTTGCAGAACCACGACACGCAGTTTTGTACTTTAAACGACGATATGTACATATAGCAGCAGTTAATTTCATGTAAAGAAATGGCGTGTCGTCCATTTCCGCTGTAGCGTATGTAAATGGTGCATATATTTAGGCGCAATATCTAACTACTTCTGGCGGGTGACATCTGGAGTCTTCTAATTGTATCTCCTTGGCATAATGCCTACAACGAGGTTCATATCCAGACTAGGTTGATATCTAGAATTTGCTTGTAAAAATAAATAACTATATGGGTTGGCTTTCCAATAGGAGTGGTTGTTAAAGAGATGGAGATCGAAGGGGGAGTGGACGTGGCACCTTTTCCGACCTTTTTGGAGAGGGCACGAACCGCCATTGACAAAAATGTTACTCCCGACCACCTATGGTTCCCTAGAGACCCCTTAGAAAAATTACCAAAAGTCACAATTTTCAGTTGCGTTTTTTCGTTTGAAAAAGGTTGAATATTCATTTGCACGGGACATTTTATATACCCTTGATAACAAAAGAGGTGCCTGCCCCTCTTCCCCGGCAACACAGAAAGGAGAACTGTACTTAGCAAGGGTTATAATCCCTAAGCGCGGCCGAAGGCCACCTGCGCAGAAAGGAGTTAAGTGCAAAAATACTTTGGATACCGGAGCCGGAATTATATCCACAAGCAGGGGCGCACCCAGGAATATATTTTAGGGGGGGTTTTATATTTCTGAAGATATATCACCGGAAAATACTGAACATTTTCTTCAGATAATACCCTCTTTAAAATACATTTATGCAAGTTTTATGTACAGTATGTAATAAATAAATAAACGTTTTAAAATTCATAAACTACACTTTATTTACAGATTAACAGAACTCAAACGCTTTTAACCGACTTCAAAAAAAAGGGAGGTTATTATCTCGCCGAAATACATAACTTTGGACCACGTGAATCGTTTTCAATAATCCTTTTTTTATTAGAAAGATAGTACCTCAAGGTTCGTCCCGTAATTTGTTTTAGAGATCCGATGATTGGATCATGAAGAAATTAACGGTACCCCTAAATTTGAATATGAGAATTGAAGTCGGTTGTGTTCTTTCCTTAAAAACTACTTGTTTAATAAAAAGTTCTATAAACTCAAGATGCGCTCAACTTTCAAAAGTACCTAATAAAAAGATTTAAAAAAATAAATTTATTGATTCCATGAATTTTTGCACTTCTATGTTCATTTTTTCGATTTCTGGTTTTTGATAGAAATGGTGATTTTCCACGATTGCTAAATTTTTTTTTAATATTTCAAATACCGAAAAAATTAACTGAACTCTCAAGAAAAACGAAAAATTCATATAAAACGACGTACGAGAAATGGAAAAGAAATTTTCTTCTACCAAAATTTCTTAAATCAGTTTGCAGCTCTCAAGAAAAAAAATGCTCGTATATTTATTCCCTCATGAAAATTTATAGCAAAAGCAAAGCGCTTTTTCAAGCAACAGAAATTATAATGAATATTTCTTATAATTTCCTTGAGAGCTGGATTCTTAGCTTTAAGATACAGATTGTATTTGAGGTTATTAGCTTTAGGGGGGTTTGAACCAAAAAACCCACCCCTTGTGTGCGCTAATGTCCACAAGAAATGTTATATACTTTTGACGAAGAGAGGGGTTCCTCCTCTCTTCTTCGGTAACACAGAAAGGAGTAAGGGTTATAATCCCTAACCGAATTCTACGCAAAAATACTGTGGGCCCAAGTGAAAATTGTGATTTTTGGCGATTTTCTAAGGGGTCTCTGGGACCCATAGGGCGTCTAGGTGGGGGTTGGAGTTGCCACGCCACTCCCCCTTCTCTCACCGCCTCTCCAATGACCGCCCTTATAGGTAAGAATTCCAGACTCTTCCTGAATGTATGGCCAGTTTTTTAATTTAAGCCTTTTAATCTATATATATAAAAATGAATGTTTGTCTGAATGTTTTAATGAAATTTCTACGGTAGGTGCATATAATCACTGGGAGTGTTATAGAACAAAACTAATGTCAATAGGTGGCGCTCCAGTAGAGATATTTCTAAAATCCGTATTTACGGTCCGATTTGCTTAAAATTCGGTACTTAGGTAGCTTTTTGTCTGGATAAGCTTATAGATTCCTGTTTTCCAGTTTTCATGCAATTTCGAATATAAATAGCTTTGAGCAACCACCATATCAAGGAGCGAATTCGTCACTAAGCAAGATATTTTTGCGCCCATCAGAAATAACGGATAATGTCAAAATATAATTATAATCTATATATATAAAAATGAATGTTTGTCTGTATGTCCTTTATAGGCGTCAAAAGTACCCAACCGATTTTAATGAAATTTTTACGGTAGGTGAATATAATCACTGGCAGTGTTATAGAACAAAACTAATATCGGTAGGTGGCGCTCCAGTCGAGATATTTCTAAAATCCTTATTACGGTCCGATTTGCTTAAAATTGGGTACGCAGGTAGCTTTTCAGCATATATTAGCATATGTGATCCATTTTTTCCGAGAAGTGGACCAGGGACCGATCTATTCGAAAAAATTGTATTTACGGTCCGATTTGCTTAAAATTCGGTACGTAGGTAGCTTTTTAGCACATATTAGCATATATGATCCAGGTTTTCCGAGAAGTGGACCAGGGACCGATCTATTCGAAGAAATCGAATTTATGGTCCGATTTCCTTAAAATTCGGTACTTAGGTAGCTTTTTGCCTGGATAAGCTTATAGATTCCTGTTTTTCAGTTTTCATGCAATTTCGAATATAAATAGCTTTGAGCAACCACCATATCAAGGGGCGAATTCGTCACTAAGCAAGATATTTTTGCGCCCATCAGAAACAACGGATACTGTCAAAATATAATTATAATATATAATATATCTCAACTAATATATATTTAGAACCGTTTGTTAGTTTTCGCAAGGCTCGAGAGCGGCTGAACCGATTTTTTTGAAACTGCCACCTGCCGCACGTGTCCCAAGGATGGTTTTAGGCTAAAAAAAAAATCAATATGGAAAGGCGGCGTGGCACCTCCCATACCAACCGAATTTCTCATGCTACATATCTCTGAAAGTGTGCATGGTAGAGTTCTGGAACTTTGTATGAAGATATACGAAATCAATCGCATACCCTTGGAGAAAAATTTAAGGTATTTTAAACAAGGGGTGTGGCATCACTCATACAAACCAAATTTTTCATACTACGTATCTCTGGAAATGTTCATGGTAGAGTTCTGGAACTTGGTATGGAGATATACGAAATCAATCGCATACTCTTGGAGAAAAATTGGAGCTATTGGAAAAGGGGGCGTGGCATCTTCCATACAAACCGAAATTTTCATACTGCATATCTTTGGAAGTGTTCATGGTAGAGTTCTGGAACTTGGTATGGAGATATATAGAAAATCAATGGCATACTCATGAAGAAAAAGGGCAGCTGTTGGAAAGGGGGGCGTGGCACCTCCCATATAATCGAATTTTTATACTGCATAGCTCTGAAAGTATTCATGCTACAGTACTGGAACTTCGTACGGAGATATGTATGTAGTTGAAATCAAGCCCATATTCATGGAGAAAATTTGGGCTATTTGAAAATGGGGTGTGAGGCCTACAAACGTACCGACCTTTAGCTATCTTTGAATGTATTTATAATTCTTCTGTAGGTGTGTTTGTGAGTGAAATCCTCCTAAATGGTTGTACGGATTTTACCGAAACTGTGTTGTGTGTGTTTGAGTGTGTCTCTGGATGGTTCAGTTTCACAATTTAATGCGACAGTTGGCGCTGTAGTTGAGTTATTACTAAAAATCTTATTTATGATCCGATTTGGCCAAATATGTATGCAATACTATTGCAAAAACGTGCTGCCAAGTGGTGCTGAAGTCATGTTATTACTAAAAATAGCCAAGTGAGAAAGGGGCCGTGAAGGTCAGATTAAATCGAGCGTTGCGATTGGCCCAATGGATGTGATTTTCCCATATTATTATGCGTTCAAACTTTTAAGGTATTTCGTCTGAAATAAGTAGATGCATATTGCATTTCTGTAGAACAATGATCCGCACCCATTTTGAAATTGCCACCAACTATACTGTAAAGCTTCTAGGACATTCACTATAGAACCGAGTCATTGTTGCCGCCAGGGAGTGAAGAGGAAAAAATTTATTTCGCTTTGCGAATAACCGTGCTATGAAATGCCGCACAACTGGAGAATTTCAAGAACTTCTCACGGATATAACACTTTGCTTAGGTTATTTAAAGCGGCAAATGTCCACCAAACCATAATCTTAGCAGACGAATGTGCCAATAAAAATCGTAAACGTGAATTGTTGGTGAAAATGTTGGACCATAAAGTTTCAATAAAATATGTATTACTTAGTAATTATAACAACTTTATTCACTTATTCAGTACAACTCATATTCATAACCACAAGTCAGAAAAGCACATTTTAATATAACTCAACGTCAGCGCTCTTCCATGCCAGGGTTGCTCGCCGTCAGTGCTGTCCCCTTGTCAGCTACAGGGTGCCACATCCCTCCTCTGTTTACCAGTTTGACTTTTAACCCTTGTCCGGTAGTAGGGGTTCCGCTTTCTGGAATAGGAGCCTCGTGATTCTGATCCGAATTACCTGTGGATGAAATAGATTGTGGTGCATTAGCTCCCGCCCCCGGTGTCTCAGTGGTTGGTGAGTTGTTATGGAGGGCAGACCCCATAGTGGATGAATTTTCTTTAAGTGGGCCACGTTTCTCATCAAAGTTCGACCTCCCCCTTCTACCTTTACTATATTCCCCTTCCTCTCTATCAGCTTATATTCTGTTGTATCGCAATTGGAAGTTAGTTTGTGTGGAAACACGACATTATTTATATACACTTTATCTCCCACCTTTATGTCTATTTCCTTTGCCCCTCTCTTCCTATCCGCTGCTTCTTTCCCTTTCTGCTTGTTTACCTCGTCCCTTTCTTTCTCCACGGAATCTGAAAACTCCCCGACTAGATCTTTTATACTTGGTATTTTATCCCGAATGACTCGGTTATACATTAATTCAGATGGGGCTGTGCCTGTGGTGCTATGAGGGGTAACATTGTACATAAGCATGAAATTTTGTATTTCCTCTTTGTAAGTTTTCTTGTTTAGGTGTGCAGTTTTTAACCGCTTGACTAAATTCTTATTCATATTTTCTACCTCGCCATTAGCCTGTGGCCAATATGGAGGAGTTCTAATTTGCTTTATACCACACGTTTTACAGTACTGCTGAAATTCCATGCTTATGTACTGCCTGCCATTGTCCGTGCGTAAGTATTCAGGAAACCCCAGTCTGCTAAAAATTTTTTTCATGGAGTCAATGATGGTGGTCGACGAGATTGACCTTAAAAATTTTATTTCCATGTATCTAGAGTAGTAGTCTATTAGCACGAGTACATACTCGTTGTTTGGCAAGGGGCCTAGGAGATCTGAAGCTACGCAGATCCATGGTCCAGTGGGAAATGGAGTTCTGTCCATCGGAGCTGGATTTGAATCTTTGGAGACCAAAATGCAATCCCTACAATTTTTAACAAATTGTTCTACCTCCCGATCTATTAGTGGCCACCATACTTTCGACCTCACCCTACGTTTCATGGCAGACTCCCCCGGGTGGCCTTCGTGAGCTAGCTCCAGAACTTTTCTCCTTAGTGTGGCCGGAATAATGATGCGTGTTCCTCTTAAAAGCATGCTTCCAACTGTCGACAGTTCAAAACGGAACCTGTATAAGCTATTCGAAGTTGCAGTTTCCCATGAATCGTTACTCAAACAGGACATAGCATCAACGATTTCCTCATCAAGAATGCTGTTTTCGGCGATTTCGGAGATAGTCATTGACGTTGGGATGGAGCTTTCGATCACTTGTAAGATGTTGTGCTCCCCCTCCAAATCCAAACAATTCGTGCTCGATGGTTGACATAGCCGAGATAGAGCGTCAGAAATATTTTCTTTCCCTGCCTTGTAGATTACTTTGAATTTATATGCTTGGAGCCGTAAAAGCCATCTTTCTATTCGAGCTGGGGGCTTGGAGGTTGGCTTAAAAATTGCTTCTAGCGGTTTGTGGTCAGTTACAAGCTCGAACTCGAGCCCTGCTAAGTAGAAATAGAATTTCTCTACGGCCCACACCAAAGCTAAGCTTTCCTTCTCTGTTTGCGAGTATCGTATTTCAACTTTCGATAGACTTCGGCTGGCAAATGAAATTATATTCGGCTTATCTTCTTCAGGTAATTGGACTAATACAGCACCCAATGCCATTTTGCTGGCATCCGCGATTAGACGTGTTCTTTTGCTAGGGTCGAAATATGACAACTTGGTGACTTCTGCCAATCGTAATTTAAGGTCTTTGAAGGCCCTCTCTTCGGCTTCACCCCAAACGAATTTACTCTCTTTGTTTAGAAGACGTCTTAATGGCTCGGTCCGGTCGGCTAAATCTGGGATAAATTTCCCCACATATGTGATGAGACCCAGAAAATTTCGCGTTTCCTGTTTCGTTACGGGGTTGCGAAATGAGGTAATTGTGATAATCTTCTCTGGATCTGCCTCAATTCCCTTGTCAGCAAGAATGTGGCCAAGGAATTTCAATTTGTTAGTTCTCCAAATACATTTCTCGTCATTAAGCAGGACATCGTTTTCTTTAAATATGTTGAGAACCTTCTTGACACTTTCGTCATGTTGTTCCTCATTGTCGCCGAAAATTATTACCTCATCAATATAATTCATAACGTTTGGACACGGTGCCAACATTTCTTCTAGTTTCCGTTGGAAAATCTCTGGAGCCGAGTTGATACCAAACATGAGTCGTTTATACCGAAAGAGTCCTTTAGGGGTAATAAAAGTTGTGATCTCTCTGCTGGACTCATGGAGCTCGAGTTGGTGGTATGCGTTATCTAGACATAGCCGAATGTCGCCATTTTCTTTAAATGCTAACACCATTGGCGATATCCAAGGACTGTGACCAATTACCGGTTCAATTACGTCTTGGCTTAAAGCCTCATCAAGTTTGGCTAAGACTTTTTCTTCGAGTGCGACTGGTATTCGTCTCACTATTCGTTGTTGCACCGGTTTAATGTCAGATAATAATATCCCCGCGCGCACCTTTGTGCCGCTGCTGACCAATGTCAGATAATAATATTCACGCGCGCACTTTTGTGCCGCTCCTGACCAATGTCAGATAATAATAATACCCCCCCGCGCACCTTTGTGCCGCTGCTGACCAATGTCAGATAATAATATTCACGCGCGCACCTTTGTGCCGCTCCTGACCAATGTCAGATAATAATATTCACGCGCGCACCTTTGTGCCGCTGCTGACCAATGTCACATAATAATGGGCACGTTCACAAACACAAAGGGAAGTCAACCGTTGAGTGGATGTAGCGAAAAAAAAACGCAACTCTTTGAGGGACGCAACTGATTAACTGCTCCAGCAGTTTAACAACCAATATGTATTTTGAACGCACCCAATATTGTAGTATTTCCATATACATGCATAGGTATATGTATGTGTACTTACTTTAAGCTTCCTCTTGTCCAATAATTTTTTTTCTCTTTATTGTCACTCGTGAGCTCTTAACATTTTTTTTCCTCTGCTGATGATTTTATTTCACCACTAGTATCTCTCTTTTCTCTTTTTGTTTTTTTTTTTTGACCAGCTCGAACAGGTTGAACGATTCTACAAACGATGGTCGTGGCAGCGACAGACACCAACAACATTAATGCATGTGTATGTACGCAAAATATTCACCTTAATGCTTGCTTTTAGTTTTTCTTTAGTTTAGTTAAATTTCTGTTTATTTATTTGTTTCACTTCTTTTCTTTTCGTTTTTGGTTTTTTTTTCACTCGTCGCCAGTGTATTACTTAGTAATTATAACAACTTTATTCACTTATTCAGTACAACTCATATTCATAACCACAAGTCAGAAAAGCACATTTTAATATAACTCAACGTCAGCGCTCTTCCATGCCAGGGTTGCTCGCCGTCAGTGCTGTCCCCTTGTCAGCTACAGGGTGCCACCAAATATATAATAATTTTGGGCGGGACAAAGTTTGCCGGGTCTGCTAGTAATTTAATATTTTTCTGATTTTTATATCCGAGCGCCCTGCACCTACATACCTTGCTACGTCCATGCTTACACTTTTTCACTATCACACTCAACTTTGCTTACTAAGTAGTGTTTGCCATAATATGTATGGCAAAGTACAGGGCGTAAAATAATAACTGTCGCCTAGGTTTTTTGAAAAATAAAAGGGTTCTTTATAGATTTTGTTAAACAAAGGGTTTTTTTGTTAATTTTTAAAGTATTTTACTTTAATTTTATTAATTGGTTTTAAAATTTTAATCCTTATTTGCATTTGCCAGCTTTGGGAGATAAGTACATGCGGCACACACCTCTTTTTCAGGTGTATTTTTTTAGATTTTGTATAAAGAAAAAAAAACTCCCTCCTAGTGGGAGGAAATTAGCCTATGGTTACAGAAGATATGTAATAAAGTAACCGACGAAGACTTGCGTGCCGCTTGCGCTTTTCTCCCAAACCCTCTGGTAAACCCAAATGAACTAAAACTATACAAAAACGACTTTTTTTACATGCGCTTTTCTCTCAAAGTGTTTATCGCTGGTAAACCCAAATGAAAGTTCAAATTTAAAAACAAATTAATAAAATTGAAGTAAAATCTGTAGATAGTTAACAATGAACTACTTTTTTCGCAAAATCTATAAAGGCCAATTTTATTTAAAAAAAAAAACTGTGCAACAGTTATTATTTTACACCCTGTATATGACAACATATTAATAGCTGGAAAGAGGAGTACAAAAGAAGTACAAAACTAATTGTTGAAATTGTATTTAAGTTACATGGCAACCCTATTTATATTATACAGGTTATTAGTAGTTTAGCTAAAATTGAAAGTCTCAGTCTCAAGCTGCTCCTTTACCTGTACACTTTGCTCTTTATTTACTCTCTGTGAATTTACGCATATAATAGCAAATACATACATATATATTAAAAATTGCGTGTTTTATTTAAAAGGTTATGGGCCTAGAGCGTAGCCCTCGCGTATTGTAATAAAGAACAATTTTTGCCCGCGCGGTTGTTGTAATAAAAGAAATCTCAACGCTAATTAAAAAACCTTAAAAGCAAAGAAGTTTGTACAACTTCTCAAAATGGCATCAGAAGGTGAAATAAAAGTTGAAAAATTGCAGGACAGTGCACAATGGCTGGTCTGGAAGTTTCAGATGGTTCAGATTTTAGAGGCTGGCGAAATGCATGCCGTCGTCACTGGTGAAGAACCAATTCCGAAGGAAAGTGATGTAGAGGGAAGAACCATCTGGAAAAAGATTGATGCTAGGGCTCGTTGAACTATTTCCATGGCTTGTGGGAAGCAACCGTTACTCCAGATCCTCAACTGTGTAACAGCGAAAAGTATGTGGGATACTCTAAAAAGTGTATACGAGCAATCGTCACGATCAACCGTTTTGTTTTTGCAACAAAAGTACTACAGTTATACGAAAGATCCAGATGATGACATTGCAACTTTTTTGTCAAAACTAAAGGAGATTGTACAGCAACTCCGTGACCAAGGCGAGATTCAAGGCGGATTCAATGATTATGGCCAAAATACTAATGTCATTACCAGCTGAATTTAATCATTTTCACAGTGCATGGGAGTCCGTAAGAACGGAAGATCAAAGCCTCAACACTTTGCGAGCACGGTTAATGGCTGAAGAAATTCGTTTATGTTCGCAAGAGAATGTTAAAGTAGAGGCATTTGTAGCAAAACGTCAAAATCGACAGCACGAGTAGAGACAACAAATGAAAAGCGGAAAAACAACAGGTAAGGGTCAGGGCGACTGTTTTAAGTGTGGTAAAAATGGCCACTGGAAACGTAATTGTCCACAAGGGACCAAATTTGCAAAAAGTGAGACTCATGGCATGGTTTGCGAAGCAAACGTTAGCGTCAAGCAAGATGTTTGGGTACTTGATTCAGGTGCAACGGATCACATGTGTCACCGTCGGGACTGTTTTGTTACTTTTTACAATTATAATGATATCGTCAGAGTGGGTGATGGACGTGTAATAAAAGCCGTAGGAAAAGGCGACATCAGCGTTTTAGTGAACGAAGGGGAATCATGGGTGAAAAAGGTTCTCACAAACGTATTGTATGTTCCCGGCATTCACTACAATCTGTTCTCATCCACAAAAGCTCTAGATAGAGGCTTGAAGTTTCAATCTGACAGCAACAGTTGTAAGTTTATAAGAGCAGATGGTGGCCCTGTCGCAGTGGGAGTTCGTCGTGGAAAGTTATTTCACATGCCCATAAGTGTGGTAGAAGCTAGCAGTGCAAGTATAGCAACGAGCGAAAATTGTCTTTGCGGCTTTGGCATGAGAGAATGGGACACCAAAATGTAGCCCATGTAAGAAAATTTCTTAAGGACGTGAATGTGGATTACGTTGATGAAGAATTTGCATGTGAAGCCTGCATATTTGGCAAACAACACAGAATCAGTTTCAAATCGCGTCAAGAGAAGTCAACGAGCTGCGGAGAACTTTGTTTTGCTGATGTGTGTGGGCCAATGCAGGAACGATCAGTAGGGGTTCAAGGTATTTTCTACTGCTTAAAGACGATTACTCTCATTTTCGTTTTGTACAATTTATGAAAGAAAAGTCTGAAGCTCCAGGAGCAATTAGAAACTTCTTAACCCAAGCTGAGAAAGTTGATGCACATATGATTAGAAGAATCCGCACAGACAATGGACTGGAATTTGTAAACGACGAACTAGCAAGCATTCTGAGAAAGTGCGGTGTTAAACACGAGCGTACGGTACCGTATACGCCGCAACAAAATGGTTGTGCCGAAAGAGAAATGCGTACAGTTATGGAGCTGGCACGCACAATGTTATATGCAAGAGACATGAACCTTAAGTTTTGGGCCGAAGCTGTAAATACTGCAGTTTACGTGCTAAATCGCACTGGTACGAGCTCCATAGACGGACAAACACCTTTTCAGCTGTGGTACGGACAGCAAGCTAAAATCAACCACTTGAGGCGTTTTGGTGAAGAAGTGTTTGTACATGTTCCGAAGGAACGGCGAAGAAAATTGGATTCCAAAGCGTGGAAAGGGGTGTTTGTTGGTTATGCAGACAATAGCAGCGCTTTGAGAGTGTGGAATCCAAACTTACATAAAATCCAAATTTCGTGTGATGTTAAGTTTTTACCAGAAATAGCTGTTATAAAGACTAACTCTATGCCAAACACCGCAGCAGCGAACACTCCGGAAAAACTTCCAAAGCGCGAACAAGGAGAGAAAGAAGAAGACGAAATAACCGAAGTGATGGAAGATGGTGATGGTGATTTTTTTGGTAATGCAATCGACAGTGAAACAAACGTTAGAGATAATAAAAAGTATCGTTTCCGAAGCAGAAATAATTCTGAGCATTTAGCAGCTCTTATGGTTGGTGAGGAGCCGAGGTCGTTTTCGGAGGCCATCCAGTCCGCAGACCGAACTGCATGGACTAAAGCAATGAATGAGGAATATGAATCACTGATTGAAAATAAGACATGGACACTTGTTGAGAGAACACCGGACTTGAAGGTTATAGACAATAGATGGGTTTTTACGCTTAAGCGCAATGCGAAAGGAGAAATTGACAGATACAAAGCACGGCTGGTTGCAAGGGGCTTCTCTCAAGAGTATGGAATCGACTATGAGGAAACTTTGAGTCCGGTTGCAAGGTTTACGTCAATTCGTTGTATTTTGACTATGGCAGCAGTTCAAAACATGGCTTTGAAGCAGTTCGATATAAAAACGGCGTTCCTATATGGTGACTTAGCGGAAAATGTTTACATGCAACAGCCCAAGGGGTACGACGATGGCAGCGAACGTGTATGTAAGCTGTTAAAAAGTTTATATGGGCTCAAGCAAGCCTCTCGGTGCTAGAACAGAAAGTTTACTTCATTTATTCAAGATTTTAAATTTAAAAAGTCAAAGCATGATCCGTGTGTGTTCATACGCAACGACGATAATGGATGTGTCATTCTGGCTATTTACATAGACGATGGTCTAGTTGCAGCCACCAGTGGTGAGCTCATTAAAAATTTAATAGCGCATTTGCAAAAAGAGTTCAACGTCAAAGTGTTTGAAGCCAAATATTTTTTGGGTCTCGAAATTGAACGAAACTCTGATGGTTCAATTTTCATTGGGCAAAAGGCGTATACAAAGAAGGTAATATCTAAATTTAACATGGACAGTTCTTGTCTTGCAGTTACACCGGCTGATAGCTCCACAAATTTGAGCGACTTTCATGGCAACGAAGAAGTTGAATTTCCATTCCGGGAAGCAGTTGGCAGCCTAATGTATTTAGCGGTAGCATCAAGACCTGACATAGCTTTTGCTGTATCCAACGCAAGTCGGTACCTCGAAAACCCAGCAGAGGAACATGTGAATGCTGTTAAAAAGAATTCTTAAATACTTGAAGGGTTCAACAGACATTGGCATATACTACAAAAATAGCAACGATCTTCATATTTGTGGCTTCAGTGATGCAGACTATGCAGGTGATGTTCAGACAAGGAAATCTACTTCTGGTTATGTCTTTATGGTGGGCAGTGGAATAATAAGCTGGTGCTCAGAGCGACAAAAATGTGTCTCGCTATCAACTACAGAGGCTGAATATATAGCTGCTGCAAGTGCTGTAAAGGAACTGATCTGGATTAAGCGATTTTGGTCTAGCCTTGGTAATCCTGAGCAAGCAACTCTATTCGTTGATAACCAGAGCACTATACGGTTGATCAAAAATCCAGAGTTTCATAAGAGGACGAAACATATTGACATTCGCTACCATTTCATTCGAGAAGACATTCGTTACCATTTCATTCGAGAAAAATATTATGAGAAAGCGTTCAAACTGAGTTTCGTTCGATCTGAAGACCAACTTGCTGACGGGCTGACTAAAGCTTTGGCAAAGGAAAAGTTCCTGAATTTTCGTAATAGTATAGGCTTAGAACATGTACCTAAATTTAAGTAAACCTGATACTTTACTTTTGATTTCTTTGCAAGAACATGAAATTTTTGAAATACATATGAATGAATTACAAATGTAGATATTAAAAAAAAAAAAAACAAAAAAAAACTCGATTTTATTATAAAAAAGGTTCACACAAATGTAACTTAAAAGTGGGAGTGTTGAAATTGTATTTAAGTTACATGGCAACCCTATTTATATTATACAAGTTATTAGTAGTTTAGCTAAAATTGAAAGTCTCAGTCTCAAGCTGCTCCTTTACCTGTACACTTCGCTCTTTATTTACTCTCTGTGAATTTACGCATATAATAGCAAATACATACATATATATTATAAATTGCGTGTTTTATTTAAAACTAATAAAGGAGTACATTTCCAGATATTTTTTTTGGGAGAACATGGGAGTACATTGCAATAAAAAGGAGTTCATTTACTCCCAAAAGCAGTACGTCTGGCAACCCTAGCCCAGACATTCCATTAAGCACACCCAAGTTTGAGTGATTTACAAGTTACAAGCGTTTTTAGCATTTAACAGTTCATTATCATGTACGGTGTAATATTAATTATTATACACTGAACTATGAACTATCTGTACTAGTATCTATAATCTAGATAATAATTTGCAATGTTTTTACAATTTTGCAATTAGTTTCGGGCACTATTACACATTCATGACTTGTGCCACTCTGCTATAGTACGGTTGTTGCATCCTTTCATACCACAGTAATTTTGCATACAACTCCGAATCAACAAAATGCATGCTCCTTCTCATTTTCAACCCTGATCAGATTTTACCCCCGAGGAGTACTCAAATAGGTTTATTACTGTATTTGTATTTGTTATTACGTTTTGGTACAGTAGGATGTCAAAACGAAAGGGAATAGGAGATAATTTTCATCATTTTCTTTTGTTAACATCCTAAAGTTGCGCCGCTTCGTCTTGGATGACATTCTCCTGTACTAGTGTAGAGACAAAAATATCCAATCAGCTGATCAATCAACACCACCTTGTATTGATGCGCCTTGGTATATACTGTGGCTTCGAGCTTGCGCCAAGTAAGGTCTCTCGTCCGGTATTGCTTCGGACAGTGCCTTGCTTTGAAACAAACCTGAAGGTGATTTTTTGTACATGTGTATTGTTCGTGTCTTTTTTTTATTCGAATAAACGAATTGCTGTTTAGCTTACCCGCGTGTAAGTCGTATTTCTTACGAAGCGCAAACAAGAGCGATACAAAATGTTATATAATATTTTCGATTTAATTTCATATTACTTGTACAAATCATGGAAAAAAATTTAATTTTTTTACTAAAACAAGTATTTTCACAAAAAAATCTTACACTTTTGGGTTTTCTATTTGAAAATTTTCCCAAAAATCTCCAATATTCATATTTAATTAAGATTCAAAACGCTCTCTGAGATTTAACTCTGTTAATATTCTTCTTTTCTGCTTTGTATCTTGCTTTCGCTGTTAAGTATTCCAAATATTGGTCGCTCTTAAAATGCGCTTAGCCTGTTCAGTTGGCTCGAAAAAAGTGGCACTTACAGTTCTCGGTAATTTACGTTCTCTTACAACTGAATCACGTTGTTCGCTCTCTCAATTACGAACGGCGAATCACCCTGTATACACGACATATTCGTAATTCACATGGCATCCCTGCTTCTTTTTCTTTATACTAGGTTTACATATGTATAAGAAGATTATCCTCATTTTCGACCTTAACTCCCTAATCTGTAATTAGAAAAAAAAGATTAGCCACACAAAATTCGTCCTTTGTTAATCTGTAATTATATAATAATCTCAAATTTAACAGATAACTTTTCCCTGTCCAACCTAGTTTTATCGATTATTTTTTCGAAAAAGAGCAGAAATTCCAAATGCAAAAGTAAACAAGAATGGACGCTAGCAAGGAAGAAAGGTTTTTAAAGCTATTTTTAATAAAATATTATTGTTGAATTGTATTAAGTTAAACATATTTAAATTGCTTAATATAGCAGAAAAAAGTGATCAAGGTGGCTTAGAGAAGAAACATAAATTTTCCTTGAAATGTGAGAATAACAAGCACAACAAATTTGACGGGTAATAATCTGAGATTTGCCTGTGTAAACGGGGTGGTTAAAAAGCAAGCTTTGATTGGGATAATTTTTATATGTGAACATACTTTTACTTTTATTTATTGTTTAATGGGTTGTTTATTGTGTATGTCAACAACGAAGAAAAAATGTGAAGTGAATAAATAGCTAAATCAATAATTTTAACGAATCTAGCTAATTTCCAATATTTTTTCTGGTGGGCATGTGTGTGGTCTATGCTGTTTTCGATTAATTTACGATACAAATTAGAGAATACAGCGATTTGTTCGTGATTCGAAAGGTGATTGGATCTGAATCACATACGAATGAAGTTATTAGAGTCGGACCGATGAATCGGCCGGTGCCGAGTCTAGTATCGGCCAAAAGAATCGGAATTGGCGTTTTTGGCCGATTCTTGAATGAGGTATTGTTATTTAGTTATTTGATTATGTTTTTCTTTTGTTATTCTAAAAATTTACGAAAGAATTTGTTCTTAAAAAGAAATTATATTCAGGATTTAATCGGCAAAGATTCGGCCGATGCTTCGGCCGATTAAATGCTGAATTAAATTCATTTCAAAAACAAATGCTTTCATGAACTTATATAATAACAAAAGAAAAAAATAATCAAATAACTAAGTAACATTACCTCATTCAATAATCGGCCAACAAAGGCCGATGCCGATTCTTTTGGCCTATACTACCCGGCATCGGCCGGACTCTAGAAGTGATTCGCTCGCGAAATTTTGTATGGCGAATCATATTATTCAGTTCGCAATTGGGGCGCCAATTACGAATGAGAGAGTGAATTTCGAATAGGAGAGCGAATCACTTGTCGTGGAAACACAACATTTTCTGAACACATTTAAGGGAACCAATATTTTCATCAAATTTGCCGATGATTATTAATAAATATAAATTTACGAAGGTTTCGAAAACCATATTTTGGTCAATAATTAGTAAATTCTTTATTTAGAAAAATTATAAACACGTAAAAAGAGAAACGCATAAAAATGTTTGTACATATATAGGTATATGTTTTTTTTTTTCAGAGGAGAAAGCATCGAAAGCCTAACCCCGAAAAACCGTCAGTGTGAGACTTTAACCCACTAAACCCCCTACCGTCTATGTACTGATCCCGCCGGCACCACCGTTGAGTATTTCGTCGGGAGGCGGTTTGAGCACGGAGCTCTACGTCCGTTACTGTTCACATGATTCCACCCACAGTTCGTCTTGTTTTGGTATTAAACCTACCCACCCCCTTGGTATTTTACAACTAAGAAGTTCGATTCAAAGTCAATTAATGTCCGGGTACAGCGATTTATTGCTGCTTATAAAATTTTTTAGAGGTTCGCCCTCTTCGTGCCGTAACTTTTCTAGGAAAACAGGCTTTTTATCTGGCCTGAGCCAGATAGAATAATGTGGCTGCTTCCTACCTCGCCTGTCATTCTTGTCTGCGTCTCACTTGCTCGCTGTTGCGAAGTTTCTGCATAACTAGGGCACAAGTGGCTTTAAATTCCTTCCAAGCGTATTGGCTTTGCAGTGCCAGTGGGACTAGTGTTTCGGGTGTAACTACGCTGCCGAGACGTTGATTGAGCTTTTTTCTCTGGGTGCTGAATCGGGGACACGAAAAGAGTACGTGTTCCGCATCCCTTATTTCATCAGGACCACAGTAGTCGCAGTATGGACTGCTTTCATGTCCAAAGCGATGAAGGTAGGCCTTAAAACATCCATGCCCGCTAAGGAATTGTGTTAGGTAGGTTTGTCTGTGGATACATACATCGATATTAGGGATGAGGCGATGTGTCCACCTGAAATATGCTGTTTTATCGTCATAAAGAGGTGCGAATTGTTCCTGTGCTTATCCTTTCTTTTCCCAACTGCTTCCTACGCCAATAGGTCAAGTGGGAGCATCCCGGAGATGACAAGTGCTGCGTCTTCCAAAACTGTTCTGTATGCAGAGCATGATCTTAATACGTATAAGGGATAAGTTGCGTTCATACCCTGAACGTACGATGAGCGTTTAAATGCATCGTACCAGATTGTACATCCGTACATGAGTATGGATCTAACTACCCCTGCTAGTACTAGTCTAAACTGCTGCTTAGGCCCCCAATGTCTGCCATCAGTCTGGTCAAAGATGACGTCACGCTCGCCGCCTTCTCGTTGAAGTAGTTGAGATGATCTCGGAATCATAAGCGATGATCTATCAATACCCCGAGGTATTTTACGTAGGGCTTTGATGAGATGCCACTACCTCCGACAGTTAGTGTTACACCTTCCACTTTTTTGCGGCTGATTATAACGGCCGCTGTGGTGTAGTGGTAAGCAGTGCGCGCTTCCACTCCGCAGCGCCTGGGTTCAAGCCCTGGTCAAAGCAACATCGCAAATAAATTTAGAAAAAAGGTTTTTTCTTAGCAGTGGTCGCCGCTCGGCAGGCAATGGCAAACCTCCGAGTGTATTTCTGCCATGAAAAACAGCTCCTCATATAAATACAATCGCCGTTTGGAGTCGGCGTAAAACTGTAGGTCCCTCCACTTTTTGTGACAACATCAAGGCGCACGCCGCAAATCGGAGGAGAAGCTCGGCGAAACACTAACATATGTGTAAGCACCAATCTATTATTATTATTATTATAAGAACTGCTTCTGTTTTGTGCGTTGCAAGTGTGAGGGATCTCGCACATAGCCAATCTTGTGCCGCACTGATTGACATATATATATGTACCTTAGGGCGGGTCAATTTGTATGAATCGATTTTCTTCGACATCGTTCCTAGCATATCCGGATTCTTCATAAAATTCTAAGAAAAAAATTCCTCCAGACCATAGCTCGAATGTCAATTGTCGAAATTAATTGCTGTCCGTTAGTCTCGCTAAGACTCGAAAACGACTTGACCGATTTGAATATTTTTATTTTTGTAGTTTGTTTTCATAATATTCGGATGGTTAAAACCAGAAAAATAGAGAGTTGCCACCTGTGTAAAACTTTCAGTATAAGTAAATTAATTACATAAATTAATAAATTGTGATATTATCACAATATGGGTGCAAAAGAAAGAAGGCTTACAGGCGAAAATATTTTTGAGGGGGGTTGCCACCTGTTTTAAAATTTAATTAAATTAAATGGGTAAGATGAAGTAAATATTGCAATATGGTTATCAAATTAAAAAGGTTTAAGAAAGCTTACTGCTGAACATATTTTTGAGTCGGGTTGCCACCCGAAGCCGAAGTATTAGCCGAAGCTGGTTATAGAAATGTTCCACAATTGAACTAAAAAAAATGTGGCCTATGACTCTTTTAGAGAAGCTTTGTACACTGGAGTAAATTTTAAACAAAAAACAAAACCGACTTCAATTCTCATATACAAATTTACGAGTACCGTTAATTTCTTCATGGCCCAATTATCGGATCTACCCTCAATTAGTAGCAGACTACCTCTGAGGAACCACTTTTCCCTTAAAAATATAATAATTATAGAAAACAGGTAACGTAGTCCAAAGTTATGCGGTAACATACATAAAAAAATATTCCGACGAATTGATAAAATATGCGGATTAGAGTGGTTCATAAAAACACTATTTTTCGAAATTCATGATCGCTACATCAAAATATGGTTATTTGTGATAAAAAAGAGACACGTATATTTTATTTTGAAAAAAAAAAGTTTTCTTAGGGGTTTTTTATAAAAACGCTGAGGTTTAAATTTTTTTATTTTCTTGACATGTTAAAGTGCAGCTAAAAATTAGTTTTTTACATATAATTACTCTGGTATTATTGGGGAACTTTCCTTTAATTACGCACCTGTCTTGGACAATTAGAATTGGTCTAGTTCCCGAAAATATGCTCTCGAGAAGACACTAGTAAAATTAAAACGTTGATACTGAACGATTTACGCATTGTCATGGGTTGGAACTTGTTACCAGGGGGTTTATGGGGTTGCTAATTAGGAATCTGAAGTCAGTTTTTCGAAATTCAAAATGGCGGATCCAAAATGGCGGTCCATATTTTTTAAATGATTGGATTTGTTTGAAACCACAGATCAATATTTAATAAAGTGTTACGGATGTTTTTTTTTGTTTTTTAAACAAACCTGTGCTTGGGAGTTTATTGATACGAAAAATTAATTTCTGATATCTATTTTTTATTTAAAGAACCGCAAGATTGCTCTACAAAGCAAATTACAAATATATATACATTGTCGAACAAAAGTTTTGGCACAGTGAATTTTCGCATTACATATATGCAAAGTTTTTAATTTATTTCCGATAATTTTCTATAAAAACATAGTTCATACTACACCAAAACGCATAAATATCAAATGTGTAAACTTTGTGAAAAACTCAGGAAAATTCAATAAATCTGCCCACGAATTTGCAATTTTATATTCATATTTTCAACCAACTTCAAACTTGCACTTTGATAAACTAAAATTGAATGGATTTTTAATCTGCATACTTGGAATTTTTCTAAAAAATACTTTGCCAATATTGCGAAAAATTCACTGTGCCAATACTTATGTTCGTTATTGTAAGTAAGTAAAACTTTAACTTTAAAAAACCAAACAAAAAATAAAATTTTACAATATTTCAAAATTATTTTTCGAATCATACATTTTTTATGATTCATTATTTATAGTTTTTTTGGTTTTAGATCCTTTGTGCTTTCAACACGAGGTATCTGTTTTTTACTTTCTATTTTCATAGTCATAACTCCCTCTCTATTTTAAATGCGTCGTACCAGATTGTACATCCGTACATGAGTATGGATCTAACTACCCCTGCTAGTACTAGTCTAAACTGCTGCTTAGGTCCCCCAATGTCTGCCATCAGTCTGGAGTAGTTGAAGTAGTTGAGATGATCACGGAAGCATAATCCATGATCTATCAATACCCCGAGGTATGTTACGTATGGCTTCGATGAGATTCCACTCCCTCCGGCAGTTAGGGTTACACCTTCCACTTTTTTGCGGCTGATTATAACGGCCGCTGTGGTGTAGTGGTAAGCAGTGCGCGCTTCCACTCAGCAGTGCCTGGGTTCAAGCCCTGGTCAAAGCAACATCGCGAAAAAATTTAGAAAAAAGGTTTTTTCTTAGCAGCGGTCGCCGCTCGGCAGGCAATGGCAAACCTCCGAGTGTATTTCTGCCATGAAAAACAGCTCCTCATGTAAATACAATCGCCGTTCGGAGTCGGCGTAAAACTGTAGGTCCCACCACTTTGTGTGACAACATCAAGGCGCACGCCACAAATCGGAGGAGAAGCTCGGCCAAACACTAACATATGTGTAAGCACCAATCTATTATTATTATTATTATAAGAACTGCTTCTGTTTTGTGCGTTGCAAGTGTGAGGGATCTCGCACATAGCCATTCTTCTGCCGCACTGATTGACATATATATATGTACATTAGGGCGGGTCAATTTGTAAGAATCGATTTTTTCGACATCGTTCCTAGCATATCCGGATTCTTCATAAAATTCTAAGAAAAAGATTCCTCCAGACCATAGCTCTAATGTCAATTTCGAGCCTGCGCATTTTTAAAAGAATTAATAACTGTAACTAATGACTTTATTTTGAGAGAGGCTAAGAGCTTTCCTGTTAAATTGGTGGTTTTACTTGAGTTAGTAATAAATTCGCACTCGCAGCTTACAGCCGTCTTTTCTTTAATACGGTTCGCGTGGTTTGTATAGCAAACGTTTTTTCGCATGGTGCCGAAACCTGGGACGGCTGTGAATATTCTTAATTTTTATAATTTTAGCGGAGAATATTTTTGGTGCGAGCTAGGAAGCGACTTCTTTTAAAAATGGACTTAGTTTATCGCGCAACTTGCAGAACCCAACTGACCAAACTCTGCAATGCGGTAGAAGGCCAATTAAGGGCTGCTGCAGAAGGTGAAGTCGATAATTTGGTGGAAGCCCCTAATAATTATCTTCAGCGTATAAAAAACGTTCACGAAAAATCAAAAAGGGTAGATGAAGCGACATTAGCAGTCTTTGGCGATGACGAAAAAGAAAGGGAGCTGGAAACGGTATTTGAGTATGACGACAAAGCTGTAAGCATTATAGCGAAACTGGAATTTAAATTACAGCGTTTGTCAGCAGCGGATTCTCGAAAGATCCAAGAATCGGCCAATGGCGGTGAGCATGCCGATTATCGAGGAGCAAAACTAAAGCCGATGGAGCTCAAGAAATTTGATGGAAAATTGGAAAACTGGTTACCCTTATGGGAACAATATAAGCACGCTATACACGAAAATCCAAAATGGGACGTAGCCTCGAAATTTAACTACTTATGCGAAGCCCTCGTAGGTAAGGCAGCATCGACTATAGCGGGATTTATGCCAACGGAGAATTGCTACAAAGATGAAATCCAACTTCTGCTTGAAGAATACGGCGACAAAGACAAAATGATCGAGAAGTATATACAAAAGCTTCTGAGCGTAAAAATGGTACATTCAGCGAGTGATGTGAAAGGTTTGCGGTTCTTGTATAATGAAACAACATCCACAATGAGATCGCTCACTGCATTGGAAGTTCCCTCGTCGCAGTACAACATAATGGTAAACTCAGTTCTTCTGAAAGCTATACCTGCGGAGTTGGGCATTGAGTTTCATAAATCAAAAGGGAGAGCCTCAAATAAGCTTTCGAACTCTACAGTTTTCGACAAAGAGCATGAGAGTGCCGTTGATAGTGAGCAAATAACAAAGTTGCTGGAGTTTATAAAACTGGAAGTTGAAGCGCTGGAAAAAGCACATTTGTCAGAAGCAGAAAACAAAAGGAGCGACGCAGAGCGTAAAAACACAAAAATAGTTAACGGAACCGCTGTGGGCTTATATACCAGTACAAATGTAGTTCGCAAGCCGTGTATTTTTTGTAAACGATCAAATCACGACATAAAAGATTGCAAAGAAAACATGGACATCGAACAGCGAAAACATATATTAAAGCGAGAAGGTAGGTGTTATCGTTGCGCTAAGCCTAATCACAGTTCGAAGTTTTGCAAAAATCAATGGCTGAAATGCAACAACTGTAACGGCCGACATATAACGCCATTGTGCGAAGCTAAAACTAAAATATATGAAACTGCTATTCCTCCGTTGGGAGAGCATCAGACCTCCAGCAGTTCGGTCGCGGTGGTAAATAGTACCTCCACTACATTACATTCGGCAGCGCGTCCGGAAAATAATGATATTTATTTGCAAACCGCGAAAGCCATTTTGTCAAGCGAAACTAAAAGAGTGCTTTCACGAATAATAATGGACAATGGCAGTCAAGGCACCTACGTGAGCGAATCTTTGGCGAATTACCTGAAACTAACACTGTCGGTTACGACAAAGCCCGCATATTTGCATTCGGTGAAAATAACCAGCGAAAGCAGTTAACTCGGTTGAGACGCGTAAATGTCGAAGTGCAAAGTCAATATTCGGACCAGATGATTGAAATATGTGCTTCCGTGGTGCCTATAATATGCGCGGACGTTTTACCCGAGCCGCGCTTCGAGGGTCAATCGTTTATGCATTTGCAAGCAAAATTAACCGAAAATAGAATATCTAGCGAAAACTTAATTGGTGGCATTAATCTTCTAATTGGCCAAGATAACTATTGGAAATTTCACCTGGGTACTAACGATAATATCGGTGAGAATTTAATGGCAGTAGATACTTTCTTTGGATGGACCATACAAGGCTGCTGCGGCTACAATGAGAATTCTAAGTGCGCGTTAAGCATAATCGAGAATCGCGAAGAGCAAGTAGATGTTACCAAGTTTTGGGACTTAGAAGCTATCGGTATCGCAGTTTATAATGAAAACGCATCCGCTGTGCATGACGTGAAAATCGAAAAAATAGGAATGCGCTATTCGTTGAGTTTGCCATGGAAGATTCCGAAAGAGACTTTACATAATAACAAATCGAATGCACTGAACCATCTCCGTGGGCTAACGATTAAACTAATGAAAAATCGCGAAAAATTAATTGAGTACGACTGCGGTATCAGAGAACTCCTTAATGCCGGAATCGCGGAGCGCGTATTAGCTAATCATAATGATCAAATCGCTTATTATATGCCTCATCGACCAGTATACAGAGAAGACAAAACAACAACGAAAATGCGTATTGTTTTCGACGCATCCTCAAGTGAAAATGACCTCGCTTCCCTTAATGACCATCTAAGCCCAGGTGAGAATTTAATGGCTGATTCGGTGCTACCATATTGCGATAGTTGCTGACATCGAGAAGGCGTTCTTACAAATATCCATTGATGAAGCAGATCGAGATACACACCGATTCTTGTGGTACGAGACGTTACCAGAATCGTTTTCGAAATTGCCCCCAGTCGTTGAATTACGTATGTCAAGAGTAACATTTGGAGTAACGTCTAGCCCGTTTTTGCTTGCTGCCACTATTCAAACGCACTTGAAATTTAATAAGCCGAATTATGGCAAGATTTGCGACACATTGCAGAAGTCGTTTTATGTAGATGACTTGGTTACGAGAGTAAAGTCATCACAGGATGCCGAGCTTCTATTCCGCGGTGCGATGACTATTATGAAAGCCGGCGGATTCAATTTACGTAAGTGGAACAGTAACGATATTGATTTGAAACGACGATTCTCTCTTGGCGAATGTGATGGTTTGCTGATTAATCAAAAGGTACTTGGAATAAATTGGGATACTTATAGTGATGAAATAAACGTGGACATAGAAGACGCATAGCAGTATGTCAAATGCCTGAAACCAATCAAGCGTAGTGTTATGAAAGCGATGGCGAAGGTTTACGATCCGCTGGGATTCCTGGGGACATTTACGGTCAATATAAAAATTTTGCTACAGAGAATATGGAAAGAAAATGTAGATTGGGATCAACCGCTGTCCGAAGAATTTGCTAATAAATTTCAAAGTTGGTGCAGTGATTTATCGTGTTTAAAGCAATTCTCCATGCCGAGAGCTTTGATCAAATTCGTCGACTCAAGGGTTGAACTGCATATTTTTGCAGACGCTAGTCCATCAGCTTATGGAGTGGTGGCTTATATCCGTGACATAAGTGCTCTCGGAGAGATTTCAGTAAAATTCATTTGCTCAAAGAACAGGGTAAGCCCCTTGAAGGGAACTTCGTCATCTGAACTTTCCCTACCGAAGCTGCGTTGATAGCTGCCCGGTTGAAGGGTTTTTTGGTTTCAACTTTGGATGTCGAATTCTCATCTATTAACTTATGGACGGATTCAAATATCGCACTGAATTGGATAAACGGAAATGGCAATCGCTCGAATCAACACGTAAAGTCCAAGGTAATTGAAATTAATAAGCTAACTAATTTATACGACTGGAGACATTGTGAAGGCAAAAATAACCCAGCTGACCTTTTAACTAGAGGCATCACAGCAAAATCATTACTTAGTTCTGATTTATGGAAATTAGGTCCATTTTGGCTATTGGAGGATGCTTCTAGCTGGAAAAGCGATGTTCATACAACCCTGCTGACAAGTGCTCCTACACCGATTAATAGAGAGATTTCCACTAAAGAACCATTGTTTCAGATAAAAGATTACAGCTCTCTCCAGCGCGTTCTACGTATAACGGCGTATATCTTTATTTTTCTTATACGTATCAAACTTAGTATGGAAAAACGTACTAAGAGTGAGTGGACAGAGGCTATCGGATCCTGCGAAATCGGCACGGAAGATTTTCAGGAAGCTGAAAACTATTGGATCAAAGTGGAGCAGCAATCGTTCTACGGAGATGAATTCCAGACTTTGCTGAAAGGGCAAAAGCTGCCATCACATTCAAAAATAATTAGTCTTAACCCTATTTTAGTTGATGGAATCCTTCGCCTATCCGGGCGTTTACCACCTGAAGAGTTTGGCCAATTATGTAACCCGATCTTGCTGCCTAAGGAGTCACACTTAACTCGTTTAATAATACTGGATACGCATCAGCGGATGATGCACTGCGGTGTTAACGCAACGTTAACAAAGATAAGGAAGCGATTCTGGGTCGTACAAGGTCGCCAGCTTATCAAATCCATCCTGAAACGCTGCGTTATTTGCAAAAGGTTGCATGGAAAAAGTGCATCAGAACCTTGGGCCATTCTACCAGTGAATGGCCACGAGCAGGCCATTTGAGACAACGGGATTAGACTTTGCTGGTCCACTCTATGTGGCTGCCGACAATAGAGATACGTTGAAAAAAGTTTACATAATGCTCTTTACTTGTGGCGCTGTTCGAGCAGTACATTTAGAGCTGGTGGATAACATGACTGTGAATAGCTGTATTAATTCCTTGCGCAGGTTCATCGCTAGGCGAGGAGTGCCAGCCACCATTATATCGGACAATGCCAAGACGTTTAAGAGAGCTGATCGTGAGTTGCAGACGCTTGAACGTATGATGAGCCGAAATGAAGTCCAGCGGCTCGCCGCGAAACATGGTATTAAATGGAAATTTATTCCGGAACGAGCAGCATGGTGGGGAGGCTTCTGGGAGAGATTGGTGAAAATGGTAAAGGATTGTCTAAAATCAGCTAGTGGTAAGCCCAAACTTTCTTATTCTGTCTTGACAACCCTAGTAACGGAGGCAGAGAGCGTGGTAAACCAAAGGCCACCCACGTATGTATCAGGTGACCCGAACGACTTACAACCTTTAACCCCAGCGCATTTTTTGGGCGACTGCGGTATACTGGGAGGCGAAAATTTTACTTCAGATGACGGTTCGATCAACAAAATGTGGCAGACAAGAAGGTTATTACTTAAGCGATATTTAAAACGTTGGCGTAACGAGTATCTGTGCCAACTTCGCACGATTCATTTCAACAAAACCAATCCGGCACGTAGCATAAAAGCAGGCGATGTTGTTTTGGTTAAGAGCGATCACCAGTCGAGGCTGTTATGGAAGCTAGCTGTCGTAATATCTGTGTATATGGGTCGAGATGGTCGTATTCGAGCTTGCGACGTAAGGCTGCAGGACCGGCAAGTCCTTAGGAGGCCGATCCAGCTTTTATTCCCCCTAGAAATCCAAGCAGTCATGGTGGGGCCCGAGGATGTCAATTAATAGCTGTAACTAATTACTTTATTTTGAGGGAGGCTAAGATCCTGTTAAATTGGTGGTTTTACTTGAGTTAGTAATAAATTCACACTCGCAGCATACAGCCGTCTTTTCTTTAATACGGTTCACGTGGTTTGTATAGCAAACGTTTTTTCACATATCTTATGTACAGGGAACGGATTTTATGGAAATTGCCTTTTTTTCTGCTAAAGAGATAGAGTATATTCGATTAACAATGTCCACGATTTAGCTTTCCCTGATTCCATATATACACATTTGAAGTTGCCTTTTTTTGCCTTTTTTAAGATATTTGCCTTTTTTTTTGCCTTTTTTAAGATATTTGCCTTTTTTTGCCTTTTCTACCTTTAAAAAAGTGATTATAGCATTTACAATTTTTTTTTTAAGATTAAAAAATATTCACATGCACATGCGGCTTATAGAAGCACAGGGACCTCTTGCCAAACTGGTGTTGAAAAAATTCAAAAATAATAAAATAAAATTGTAAAGGGCGAGGAAAGCGCTGTTATTTCTGATAATATGAACGTTTCAAACGTTCCATATTTAAATTGGGCTCCACTTGTATCAACTTACGTCGAGCGCACATTTAGTACATTCGAGGCTTTTCTTCGCGAAAATCTAATGAAAATGCTGCCAGAAAACTTCAAAATGCATCTTGTGGTTCAAT
>NW_023460211.1:0-40686 GCF_013731165.1 Rhagoletis pomonella
ACAATCAGTTGTATGGGAGCTATAGGTTATAGTTACCCGATCTTTTTAATTTTCACCGTAAGTTTTCTGTTAATAATTATTGAAAACAGTGCGGAATTTCATGTTCCTAGCTATAGGTTATAGTTACTCGATCTTTTTAATTTTCACCGTAAGTTTTCTGTTAATAATTATTGAAAACAGTGCGGAATTTCATGTTCCTAGCTATATAAATGGAGGAGTTATAACGAAAAATTTTATATCTGAACAATCAGTTGTATGGGGGCCAGCAAAGGACAACGCCTAAACGTATTAGGGAATATGTAGATATACAAACAAAAGACGTTCGCCGGAAAAATAATAAATGAGCAAATAAACACCGCATCTGATATATTATTCGAACCACTCAGGCTATTATACGCAAAACAAAACAGAAACCCTGCAACTACCATAAACAATGAAATGCAGGTCCAAACTACAGAAACAAAGAGAAATAAAATAACTGATAGCTAATTTCTACCTGAGGATGTACACGCAGAACTGAAACTACTGGTTGAACGAATGAATATAATCCGCTGAGACGTACCTAACTATGAACCAACGATGATTTAACACGGCTATAAATAGTGACAGACAAACAGAAACTATTCAGAACGAAAAATGACACTGAAGATGGCACAACGCCGAAACTGGTTTGTCTCCAAACCAAATTTGACAAGGGATGACGGAAAATCGTTCCACATTACATGACAAAAGCTGACATCACCGCCATCCAAGAAATGCGTTGGACGGGCAAGGCAAACAATGTCTATGGCCTTTCGACGTCTACTACTATTGTCACGTAAAGGAGCGCAAATTCGGTGTTGGATTGGTGGTAGCAGAGAGACTCCGTCGCCGAGTACTGGCGTTCACCCCGGTGGACGAACGTCTAGCCACAATCCGCATCAAAGCGAGATTCTTCAACATCTCGCTCATCTGCGCCCATGCCCAGACGGAGGAGAAGGATGAGGCATCCAAGGATCTCTTCTATGGGCGCTTGGAGCGCACGTACGAGCGCCGCCCCCATCATGATATCAAAATCGTGCTTGGCGACTTCAATGCCAGGGTGGGCAAGGAAGGGATCTTTGGAAGCACCGTCGGAAAATTCAGCCTCCATGACGAAACGTCCGACAACGTATTGAGGCTGATCGACTTCGCCGGGGCCCGAAACATGGTAGTATGCAGGTTCAAGCATAAAACGGTCCATCAAACTACGTGGATGTCTCCGGATCGGAAAACGAGAAACGAAATCGATCATGTTGTGATAGACGGAAGGCACTCTTCCAGTGTTTTAGACGTACGCACACTCCGAGGCCCAAACATCGAGTCGGACCACTATCTTGTTGCAGCCAAGATACGCACCCGCCTCTGTGCAGCAAAAAATGTGCGCCCAAATATGCAAGGAAAGCTTAACGTCGAAAAGCTGCAATCACAACAGACAGCCAGAACTTTCGCTACTCGACTCTCACACCTGCTCTCAGAGAGCTCTCTTCAACAAACCGACATATGCGAGCGGTGGAACCACATTTTCCGCTAGTTATGATCCGCCGCCGAAGAAGTAGTCGGATTTCAGCGAGCCGAAAGAACAACTGGTACGATGAAGAGTGTCAGGAATCTGCAGACAAAAAATATGCGGCCTACAGGGCCACGCTGCGATCGGGCGCAACGCGCGGTATGTGAGACCGCTATAGGGATCTGAAGAGGGAAGCAAGATTTATTTGCCGCAATAAGAAGAGAGAGAAAGATAGAAAGAATGCCCGAAAATTTCCAGAGAGTTAGGCGACTTACGTTCCCAAGACAGCCGATTCTACGTACCGGAATTACTCGGGTTTTACCCGACCAAGGGCTGTTGTTTCGGCGACCTAGCCCCGCTTAGATCGGCGATACCCCTCAATCATTGTTCGTCCATGGAGCAACTGCAGCAGCTCGCCAGATCTCACAATTGCTAGCGCTGGTTTGATCAATAGCATCTCATGGCGACCTATGCTAACACTAGCATCAGACCATCTACCCATAGTCATCTCGATCAATAAGCCCCCCGACTTTGCTCCCGCGGACCACTGAACCTACACCAACTTCAACAAAGCTGATTGGGACGGCTTCGCGGAAGTCACCGAGAGCAGCTTCGCCGCCCTTCCCACACCTACAAACATACACACTGGCGAACGCCAGTTCCGCAGGGTAGTCATTGCCGCAGCGGCTCGCTTCATCCCGTCCGGACGTATCGCGGAAGTCCACCCAAATTTCTCGGCCGAAACAGCTGTACTAGCAAATGAGCGTTACCACTTACGCCAGGTCGACCCCGGGGACCCCCGTTTGAGGGACCTTAATTTGGAGATTCGGCAACTGGTAAATCAGCATAAGCGGAAAAAGTGGGAGGAGCACTTGAAGGCCTGTAACTTCACATCTGGTGTGAGTAAGCTCTGGTCAACCGTGAGGTCCCTGTCCAACCCAACGAAGCGTGATGACAGAGTGGAAATCTCTTTCGAAGGTCGCGCATCGTCGGACCCGAAGAAATGCGAAGCCTACTTTAGTAGGCAATTTACACTGCACCCTTCGGTAGACAAGGCCAAACGTCAAGTGACCAGGAGGCTGCACAAGCTGCCAAAAAACAGTGCACCACTTGTTTTCCCCAGCTGTGAAGTGAAGGGGGCCATCGGGAAGGCGAAAGCCTCCAAAGCCATTGGACCCCACGGAATATGTATGCTGATGCTAAAACAAAAACATTTAGGGCCTAAGGGAGTAGCTTACCTAACGGAGGTCCTCAACCTGTCCATGGCCACTCTCATCATTCCTGATGTGTGGAAATCAGGGAGAGTGGTCCCACTGCTGAAACCGGGGAAGGCCGCCAACAAAGCAGACTCTTATCGCCCGATAACGCTCCTTTCCCTGATCGCAAAGACGCTTGAGGCCCTACTACTCCCATACTTCACTTGCCACCTGACCCCAGCGAAGCACCAGCACGGATTCCGTAAAGTGCACAGTACAACAACAGCACTTAACGCCATAAACACCCAAATAACTCGTGGCCTAAATCGAAACCGCCCCTGTGAGAGCGGTCCTAGTAGCGCTGGACTTGTCAAAGGCGTTTGACACCGTCTGCCATTCCACGCTACTAGAAGACATCGAGGCCTCCTCACTTCCACAGGGACTGAAGCGATGGTCATCGAATTATATGAGTGGCCGACAGTCGTCAGTAATCTTCCGAGATCAAACCTCGAAACCAAGAAGGATTAAACAAGGGATTCCACAAGGTGGTGTTCTCTCCCCCTTACTATTTAACTTCTACTTCTCGAAGCTTCCTCAACCACCTGAGGGAGTTTTCCTGATCTCATACGCTGACGATTGCTCGATTTTGGCTTCCGGGAATGGAATTGATGACCTCTGCTCAAAAGTGAACGACTATCTTTCCAGCCTTTCTCGCTTCTTCACTGCAAGAAGCCTAACACTCTCCCCAACGACATCAACGGCGACCCTCATCACCACCTGGACGAAGGAGGTCAGGCTAGAGTTAGGTATACACGTCGATGGCACACCAATACCGACTGTAAAAAACACGAAAATTTTAGGGGTCACCTTCGACAGCCTGCTTTCCTACTCCACGCACACAACCGCAGTTGTCAATAAAGTACAGGGCCGCAACAAGGTCCTCAAGTCTCTCGCCGGCAGCACTTGGGGCAAAGACAAAGAAACGTTGCTGGCAACATACAAGGCAATTGGCCGGCCGGTTCTAAACTATGCTGCGCCAGTTTGGACGCCGGGGACTAGTTGGGCGAAGCTACAGACTTGTCAGAACGCCGCACTCCGGACAGCGACTGGGTGCCTTCTGATGACGCCTGAGCACCACCTGCACAGCGAGGCCCAAGTGCTCCCCGTAAGGGAACACAACAAAATGCTCTGTAAGCAATTTCTGGTGGGGTGTCACAGAAGTGAACACCCTTACAGACCGTTGCTTCAGGAGGAGCCTCCGCCCAGTCACGTCAGGGGGCACCTATTCGTGTACAAGGACGCAGTCCAACAGTACGTAGACCAACCATTGGACCCGACGACATACAGACGAGCCATCAACGACATTCATAGAGAGTCAGTCACCACCTACCTCGACTCTCGACCTATGAATGCCGTAATACAAGCCCAATCACCACCTGTGGAAGAGACGGAGCTTCAACTGCCACGAGAGACCCGCGTTACCCTGGCTCAATTACGGTCTGGATACTGTAGCCGCCTCAACAGCTACCTGTCCAGACTCGACCCCAATATCCCCAATGAGTGCCCGGCATGTGGAGAGTCCCCCCACGACACCAACCACCTCTTTGCATGCCAGCTCAATCCGACTCAGCTAACACCCCTCTCCCTCTGGTCCGAACCCATCGAAACAGCTCGTTTCCTGGGCCTCCCGTTAGTTGAGCTTGACGAAAATGATTGAACGTAGACCCGAAAAAGGCGGGGCTTAGTAGTGCCGCTACAACACCAACAACAACTTACGGAAGGTTTCAAGACCGGGGCGTACTCCTGTAAGAACAATAATGGCGACCTAGTAACTGATGTCCAGAGCGTACATAAATTATGGAGGGAACACTTGTCCGCGCTACTAAATGGTAGCAGCACGGAAAGATGTGGAGAAGAAGAACCCGAGCGCGCAGTCGATGATGATGGAGTCGACGCTCCACCGGCTGACTATGACGAGGTACGTATAGCAATAACGCGGCTGAAAAACAGCAAAGCTGCTGAAGCTGACAGCCTGCCCGCTGAGCTATTCAAGTACGGCGGCGAGGAGTTGATAAGGTACATGCATCAACTCTTGTGCAGAATATGGTCAGATGGACGCATGAACGACTGGAATTTAAGTGTGCTCTGCCCAGTGGTACAACATCCGCGCCGTTTTTGTCGATTCGAGTACTGCAGCAGGTAGCTGATGACGAGGAAGAAGTGTACCATACATACGTCGATGATGTCATTTCGGGTGCGGGTTTGTATGCAGAAGCATATGCCTATTACACACAGCTGCGTAACTTACTGGAAGCAGTTTGTTTTAATTTATGAAAAAGGACGCCAAACTCATTACACCTAATGGCGCCAATCCCTGAAGAACTCAGAGAACAATCTACTAGATTCGAATTAATCGACACAAACGTTGTCAAAGATCTTGGTTTAGAATGGGAAACGGTGAGTGATATATTCGTTTTTACTAAAAATTTTGGTACCTGCGATAAGATCACTAAAAGTGCAGTACTTTCTGATTCTGCTAAGTTATACGATCCTTTGGGCTGATTATCTCCTGTTACCATACGAGCAAAAAAAAAAAGTTTTGGCTACCAGGAATAGGTGGGCATGAGGAGCTTTCAGACGATTTGAAAGCAGAATGGGTCCGGTATCGCAGCGGGCTTAAGACTCTTGAAACTATTCGCATCCCTCGCTGGATTGGAAGCGACAAAAATGGCATATTAGAAATTTACGGGTTCTACGTTGGGCGGTCTTATACAAAATGCAGAGTGTAGTCACTAAAAAAAAATACCCGATTTTACTAATGAAAATATATCCTTTATCTTTGCTTATTTTCAGAAATGCACATTATTTAACATTGCATGGAGGGGCCCAGAAAATGCAATCCTACGTAGCTAACAGTTACTGGATCTTGTCCGCACGCAATCTCGCAAAGAGCGTTTTACATCGTTGCGTTATTTATTTCAGGTATAACGCTAAAACAAAGGAAAAACGTATGGGGAATCTGCCAAGCGTATGCTTGCATCCTATGCGCCGTTCACTTAGCGTTGTCATCATTAAACAACCCACTGCCCGCAATATGATTACGTCAAAGAGATATATGTGTCTATTTGTCTTCATGGTTAAAAAAGAGCTCCATCTTGAAGTAGTGACAAGCCTAACCACCGATGCATTTCTGGCGGTCTTTCGACGCTTTGTAAAAAGACGCGGCGCTGGTACAGATTTGTATTCAGATTGAGGTACAAACTTTATAGGAGCAAGCAAAGAATTACAATTGTTGAATAATCTATGCACAGGGAAATTACTGGAAGAGCTTCTTGGAAGTCTTGCAAATACTGGTACTACATGGCATTTTATTCCATCAGCCTCACCCGACTCTGGTGGTCTTTGGGAGGCTGGAGTAAAGTCAACAAAACACCACCTTCGGCGAGTAAGGAAAGACCAAATCTTGACATACGAAAAGTTCAGTACGCTTTGGCACATATCGAAAGCTGTCTAAATTCAAGACCGCTATGCCCGCTAGACAGTGACGCACTCACACCATTACATTTCCTTATTGGTGAGCCTTCATTTTGCGTGCCCGAGGAGAACATGCTGGATACTAATATCAACCGACTAAGCCGATAGAAAGTAATTGAGCGTTTGAAGCAACCGTTTTGGAAGCGCTGGGCAGGTGAATATTTGAATCGATTGCTGGCAAGGCCGATGTGGTTAAATAGGAATGCTGAAGTAGGTGATTTGGTTCTCTTTTTTGACGAGCGCTGTTCGCCTAGGCAGTGGTCTCTGGCACGAGTTCAAAACGTTCATCCAGGAGCAGATGGCTGTATGCGGTTGGTAACCCTATATTCGCACGGCAAGGAATTCAAACGTCCAATTTCGAAAGTAGCTTTTCTTCCTATTAACGAACAGTTTGCGGATATTTCGTCGCGCGCATTAGAAGATGCACCTCATAAGTCTGATCACCAGCAGGCTGTGAGCAGAGGCATAGCCTAGTCAACCAGGCAACTAAATCAAATTACCTTCACCGGCTAAGACTACAAACTCTCTTTAGCGTGCTTAAGATCAGGTGTTCTTCGTGGGGGAGAATGTTGGCGCAACAACTTAAAATCATAGAACTGTTTAATATTTATTTTGTGTATTATTAATTCTGGTCACCTTATATTGTATTTTCTATGTTTTAGTTTCACTTGTTTCATTTACTCTATTTGCTTATACTTCTCTGACCTACTTATTTAAATATGTTATTCTTCTAGAAACTTCTATCGACGTCGTTCATGTTTTACTTAGCTTATTTTTCGGGAATAAAACTATAATTTAAGTAAAACTAAAACTTTAATTCTCCTACAACAAACACTGTCCTTCTCATATCAGTAAGTCTGGAAACCGTATATTTGACACAGTCTAATGTGCATACATATTTATATAACAAACCATATATATATATATATATATATATGTATATATTTACGATGCTATGTTATCACAGTCAGGAACACCATCCGAGTGTAGAATATTATTACACAATTTTGCAAACAAAATTTGTCGCTGATGTTATAAACCAGCAACAATGCATGAAATTATATATGAATGTTGGCGCTTGCGCATTAAACCAGATTGCAATGAGTTCCCTCACTTTTGTAAAACTACAATATTGAAAAGAAATAACAAAAAAAATTTCTTGTTAAATAAAATAAATATACCAAGAGAAAAAAGTGCATGTAGTATTATATAATCCGCCGAGCTTTTGCTTAATTTACTTCATTGAACTATACATATGTATGTATATACCTACTATTTACTTCTTTCAGTATGTATTCAGACTCATAAAAGTATTGTCAACGTAGTGCAAAAGTAGACTTTGTATTCTTTATTGATTTTATGATTGGGAATAAGAGATTTTAAATAATGATAATTCAAACTGTTTGTATCGTCCAATATAGACAAAAACGCTTGTTAACCAAATTAACCTTATGAAAAGATTTTTGCAATCCCGTTAGAGTTCTGTTAATGAAATGTCCCTACAGGCATCAATTGTACATCATTCTTTTCAAAATCACAAATATGTGCATATATATATATATACAGCGGCGGTCAAAAGTGGATGAATGGTGTTTCGTTTTTAATGATAACAATGTTTTTCAAGCAAAAATTGTTTTTACACTTTTTTATAAAAATATCGTGCACGCTTTAACAAAAACCATATAAGTCACGCCTTCAAACTTTATATAGAATTAAGAAAAATTCCACAATTTTTTATCTAAATTCCGAGCTTTTTAACCAGAATTTTTATTAATTTTTTGGGTATGCAGTTAACAGGCTTATAAAATTGTAATAAAACAAGTGCATGTTTTGAGCGGCTATAATATTTTTCTTTGTTTTGCACACTTTTCCATATAAGTATGAATTTTTTGTGGCAGAATTGCGCAAGACCGTTTGCAAAAAAAAAAAAAACAGAAGACAACAGCAGTTCTCCTAAATTACGCTATTTACATGAAAAAAAACGCAAAAACCGTTAGAAACAAATTATTAAAAATCTATACGATTTTTTAGCTGCCAAAAATTTTCACTTATTTTAAAAGCTCGAAATGTTAATAAAAATGTGTGGAATTTTTCTGAATCTTATTACATTAAACGAGCAATTTTTGTATATATATATATCAATAGGGTTCTCGGAAACGGCTCTAACGATTTTGATGAAATTTTGTACACAGATAATGTTTTGGATTTTAAGGTGATATGAATAGGCAGTATCTCCGAGAAGACTTGTGTAAGGTTGCCACCTATTCGAAATTAGTTACAAATTAATTAAAACATCATAATATGGGTATCAAATGGAAGGCATTTTAAAGATCCTTACTTCAAAAATATTTTTAATAAGGTTACCACCTATTTTGCATCGCATATTTATTTAATTGTTTATTTAGAAAAAAAGGTACGATATTACTATTCATGGGTATCAAGAGAAGGTTCTTAACAATGCTTTCCCTATACACAAAATGTTGTGTCTTAGGATAAAAGTGTAAGGTTTCCACTTATTTTCGATTCGACCCAATTTATCTAAAACATCGCAATATGGATATCAAATGAAAGGTATTGTCGAGAACTTTGGTCAGAAAATATTTTCCATCAGAATTGCCATGCTTCCTTGTAATAAAAATTTTTATTTTGTTAATCTCAAATCAACATTTTTTTTATGTATAAATCAGGGTTGTTGCGAATATTATTCCGAAATAAAAGTCCTTTCCAGATAATAAACAAACCGCTTATCCAAATTAAACAAGTTTGGTACCAAATTAAAGAGGACTTTGATATCTTTATAACTGAATTGTCTTAATGAGGAAAGCCACACATTTAAAAATATTTCAATAAAAAATGTTAATTAATAACCATAGAACAAACGTTGTTTCAGGTGTATGCATTTCTTTGGTATTAAATTATAAAAAATATATAAATTAAGATCGTTCGTTATTTCTGTTTGAAAGCTATTTCATTCCTCTTTTATATGATACCAAATTTGTTTAATATGGACAGGCGGTTTGTTTATTATCCGGAAAGGACTTTTATTTTGGAATAATATTCGCAACAACCCTGGTATACATAGTACACATACGCTCAAGATATGTACCATTCATTCCGGCGTATTTCGGAATAGGGTTGCCACCTAAATTTTAGTGTAAGGAATTTACTTAATAGATATGGAACACCTACTTTTTTTGTTTATTTCCAAAATATTTTTTTAAAGCTATCCAAATCTTGAACACTTTAAAAAGTAGTACCAGGTTGACCGAGCTTTGCCCGGAGTACATATACTTTTTAAAGTTTTCAAGATTTAGATAGCTTTAAAAAATATTTTGGAAAAAAAAATTGGATTTCGATATCTATTAAGTAAATTTCTTACTCCAAAATTTAGGTGGCAACCCTATTCCCAAATACGCTGGAACGAATGGTACATATCTTGAGCGTACACGCACTGTGTATATATAAAAAATGCTGATTTAAATTAAAAAAAAAAAAATTTTATTACATAGAAGCGTGGCAACCCTGATCGAAAATATTTTCTGACCAAAGTTATCAACAATACCTTTCATTTGATATCCATATTGCGATGTTTTAGATAGATTGTGCAGAATCGAAAATAAGTGGCAACCTTACACTATTATCCTAAGGGATAATATTTTGTATATAGGGATAGCATTATTTAAGAACTTTCTCTTGGTACCCATGAATAGTAATATTTGACCTTTTTTTCTAAACACAAAATTAAATAAGTATGTGAATCAAAATAGGTGGCAACCCTATTAAAAATATTTTCGAATTAGGGATATTTAAAATACCTTCCTTTTGATACCCATATTATGATGTTCTAATTAATTTGTAACTAATTTCGAATGGGTGGCAACCTTATACGAGTCTTCTCGAAGATAGTGCCTATTCAGATTACCTTAAAATCTAACACATTGTCTGTGTACAAAATTTCATCAAAATCGCTAGAGCCGTTTCCGAGAACCCTACGGATATATAAATATATACAAGAATTGCTCGTTTGATGTAATAAGATACACCTGCAAAAAATGGGCCCGATAGGTGGCTCCAGAGCCGAGTTATTCCAATTTCCGTATATGCCTGTGAGTGCCTGCTTTACGCTAACGAAATCCCATACACATCTATTCCTCCCTACTGCTCCTATGTTTCTCAACCAATTTGAATGATTCTTCTTTTGAGCGAAAGGTATTGTAAAGGGGAGGTGCGCATTTTGTTTTTTTTTCAGTAGGTGGAGTAGGAGTGGAGTTATTCCGAAAAACTTCATTTATGGTCCGATTTGCTCAAAACACATATTATTATCATCAAGATAAATACACGTGAAAAAATGGGCCCCATAGGTGGCTCCAGAGCTGAGTTATTCCAATTTCCGTATAAGCCTATGAATGCCTGCTTTAGTTTCCCCATCTACTATCTATATTAAAACGCTAACGAATTCCCATTCAAATCTATTCCTCCCTATTGCTCCTATGTTGTCAAGTGCATTGGTGTAACTTAAAATGTCATACTGTGGTTCGAATATCAATATATTAATACGCTAACGAAATCCCATACAAATACATTCCTCATTTACATACATTCATACATACTTCACGTTTTAAAGTTTCGATTATTTCATCTTAAATATTTACCTATACAAAATCAACAATTTAAGAATTTAACTATTCACATGCCTCAAAATTTGATGTAAGACCTGTATTCAATCTTATAAGTGATTCATCACTGGAAGGAATCAGATTCTTAGACAAAGAAATTGCGAATGGGGTAAAAATCTTCATTCCCAATATCGTCATAAGAAGCAGAAAATTTACAAATGACGAACTTGTCAACTTGGCAACACTGTGAATCACTACGCTAATTTGGATTTTTATATTATCTACCTAATTTCCCCAGTCCCCTAATTTCGCTCTTAATCGTCGCGAAGGCAAAAATGAATAACAAAGTAACCTCCCCACCCTGGGGAAAAGGAGTGGTGATCTCATAATATGTTACTGAATTCAGTTATTTTGTGTTTCGTTGTTTTAAGCTGACTCGCTATTAAGTAGCAAAAATAAAGAACGAAGTCACTTCCCCACAGTTGGGAAAAGGAGGGGTGAACTCATAATAACGGGTGATTTTTTTGAGGTTAGGATTTTCATGCATTAGTATTTGACAGATCACGTGGGATTTCAGACATGGTGTCAAAGAGAAAGATGCTCAGTATGCTTTGACATTTCATCATGAATAGACTTACTAACGAGCAACGCTTGCAAATCATTGAATTTTATTACCAAAATCAGTGTTCGGTTCGAAATGTGTTTCGCAAACCCAATTGCTGCGAACGGCGACGAATCGACATTTCACGGTCTTCAGCAACACTCTCAGAAACAGACGCAATATTCTCTTCTGTACGCATTCGTGTGGTTGGTTTAATGTCCAATAAAGTAAACTGAGTGCGAAACTTGGTCACAATCGCATTAATTGTTTGCTCACTTGGTCGATTATGTAGACCATAAATCGGACGCGCGAAACACATTTCGAACCGAACACTGATTTTGGTAATAAAATTCAATGATTTGCAAGCGTTGCTCGTTAGTAAGTCTATTCATGATGAAATGTCAAAGCATACTGAGCATCTTTCTCTTTGACACCATGTCTGAAATCCCACGTGATCTGTCAAATACTAATGCATGAAAATCCTAACCTCAAAAAAATCACCCGTTATGTACTAAATTAGTTATTCTGTTTCGTTGTTTTAAGCTGAATCACTATTAAGTAGAAAAAATATAGAACGAAGTTATTTCCCGCCGTGGGGAAAAGGAGGGGTGAACGCATTATAAGCTGCTAAATTCAGTTTTTTTTGTGTTTCGTTGTTTCAAGCTGACTCCCTATTTATTAGCAAAAATATAAAACCAAGCCACTTCCCCACCCTGAGCAAAAGAAGTGGTGAAGTCTATCTAAACGATTGTTACCACCGAATTCGAGCTATACCAAATTAAAATTCATGAAATATTTTCATGTGATGCGAGTGACTTAGAAGAGTGCATTGGTACGGCAACTTATAAGTGGTTCCAATGTAATTTCTTTTCAATATCTATATATTAATAGGTTTACGTTAAATATTCTTATATATGTGTCTAAAACTTATTACTTAACCCGTTTAACATCAAGTTTCGAAGCTCCATTTTATTCAAATTAAATATTTAATTACATATAAAAAATCACAATTTAGCTAATCGCTCGCCTCAAAGTTAATTGTAAGCTAACCTGTTTTTGATCTTATATGCTATTCATCGTTTGATGGATTCAGGTTCTCAGACAAAAAACTTCCAAATGGAGTAAAAGTCTTCTTTTCATTTGTTACATCATAATAAGTACCAAAAATCTTCCAAATTACAAAGATCTCTGCAGGGAAAGCTATTACTTAGTTGTGAACTAGAATTCTACCGGTTTGCGTTTCAGCCGAACTAGTTCACGTTCTATCCTTTTTCAATGTTAGCGACTGGTATTTTTAACATTGCGATGTTCTACGAGATGTCAATTGTCAGGCTATGCATCAGCATCTACTAGTATAAATACTAGTAGCATCATACCAGTTGATGAGATAGTCTGACAATTCATGCCCCGTGAAAAGCATAAGTGTGCCTTTTTGCTCGCGACGCTCCAGCAGTCACAATGGCCGACAGAGCAAAGCATTTGCGTGGTAAGCCCAGGTCCCAGGTTCAAATCCTGGCGCAGGGAAATTTTTTTAATTTTCTATTTTTGTGTTTTATTTTTTATAAATTTATTTTTTTGTTTATGCTGTTTATTGTAATTTTTAATGTAATAAAAAAAATATTTTTGTTTAATTTCTTTGTTTTTATATAGCACGAGAATTTCTTCCTAAATGTTTTTTTGCAATGCAATTAGATTTTCAAATTTGTTATTTATTTATAAATTGAATAAATTATTTTTAATTACATTTATTTAACTTTAAAAATGGTAACCACCACCAAGCGGCCTCGAACCTGCGATTTCAGAACCAGAACCAGTAGTCTTCACGTGACGCCACAGACGACATTTGTAAGAAAAGCAATTAATTGCGTTTTATTTTGGCTTTGGCAATTCAAAGGCAGATGTCGCTGATCGCCTAAGTTCTTCGACATTGTCGAACTGGTAGGCACATACTAGTTAATGAACTAGTATTTTTTCTAACTGGTTTGGCTTTTCACTGCAGGGATATTGGCAACTTGGCAACACTGTTAACCGCGAATCAGTTTGACTTTTTATGTTTTCTACCTTAATAATTCTAAAATGATTTAGCGTGGTGAACTAAACACAATTATTCTTTACTTCGTTGCTCCAAGCTGATTCGCTATACCTAATGTTACAAAAATGATAAATGGAGTCCCTTCTCTACCCTGGGGAAAAGGAGTGGTGAACTCATAATATGTTACTGAATTCAGTTATTTTGTGTTTCGTTATTTTAAGCTGATTCGCTATTAAGTAGCAAAAATAAAGAACGAAGTCACTTCCCTACAGTGGGGAAAAGGAGAGATGAACTCATAATATGTACTAAATTCAGTCATTCTGTTTTGTTGTTTTAAGCTGAATCGCTATTAAGTAGAAAAAATATAGAGCGAAGTTATTTCCCGCTGTGGGGAAAAGGAGGGGTGAACTCATTATAAGCTGCTAAATTCAGTTTTTCTGTGTTTCGTTGTTTAAAGCTGACTCGCTATTTATTAGCAAAAATATAAAACCAAGCCACTTCCCCACCCTGCGCAAAAGAAGTGGTGAAGTCCATCTAAACGATAGTTACCACCGAATTCGAGCTATACCAAATTAAAATTCATGAAATATTTTCATATGATGAGACTGACTTAGAAGAGTGCATTGGTACGGCAACTTATAAGTGGTTCCACTGTAATTTCTTTTCAATATCTATATATTAGTATGCTAGCGAAATCCCATACAAATCTATTCCTCCCTACTGCTCCTATGTTTCTCAACCAGTTTGAATGATTCTTCTTTTGTTCGAAAGGTATTTCAAAGGGGAGGTTCGCATTTTGTTTGTTTCTTTCAGTAGGTGGAGTAGGAGTGGAGTTATTCCGAAAAACTTCATTTATGGTCCGATTTGCTCAAAACACATATTATTATCATCAAGATAAATACACCTGCAAAAATGGGCCCGATAGGTGGTTCCAGAGCCGAGTTATTCCAATTTCCGTATAAGCCTATGAATACCTGCTTTGGTTTCACCATCTACTATCTTTATATTAATACGCTAACGAAATTACATACCAATCTATTCCTCCCTACTGCTCCTTTGAATTATAGAATTATTAAACGCAAAAGATATCACTCCACCTAATACTATTAGTGACGTGGACGATCAAAAGGTTCTCATGGACCTAAAATCGTCACAAACATAGCGAAAGGGTATGAAAAAGTGAGGTGGTCGAATTTCGACAACGGGGCGTCACTAGTCTTTATTAAATGCTTGACCCAATAGCGAAGAAAAAAGTACGAGGGAACTTTTATTAAGAATTTTTATAACTAAATAATAAAAGGTATATGTCTAAAGTTAGAAGCAGAAGCGCTTAAATTTGTTTACTCATTTTAACGTAGATGTATAGGTACATTATTAATAATTTCTGCACATACTCTATATTGGTACATTGGTAATATTTATTTAGAAAGCTGACAATTTTCGAAACAGAGATGTTAAAATCGTTTAATAATTAGCATTTTTCATAATGTCATTGTTGTCACTAAAAATATTTCTCAAATTAATATTTTTATTTATTATAAATACTTGTACAAATTTAAGTGAAACAAATTAATGATAACGCTCAATAAACTATTTCTCGTTTTGAAATTTTGAAATCTGTTTAATGAAATTCAACCTTGCGTATTTTTCAGTGGGTTTTGTGTGTTTAGAATCGCTTGATTGGTACTGAATAAATGTGGGCACACATAGCAAAAGCTGCATTAATCTGAATGCTTATTCAGTGTTAAAAGTTAGGGAGTGTCTATTCGCACTTTTCCAGTGTCACCGGTGTACCAGTGTCGAGAGTCTTCGGCTCTGCCAGTGTCGTCAGTGTACCAGTGTCCAGTTTCCCCAGTGTCACCAGGGTCGCCAGTGTCACCAGTGGCAAAGTGCGAATAGACACTCCCCTTCCCCCAATCATTCCCTTCTATGACGCATTGAATGCGTCCGTAGAGAGGTCTGATACGACCTCGTAGTGCACTGCCTTCGTTGCGAGGTATACGAAAATTGCAATGTATGCCTTATAGGGAGTCTTGCCTCTGCCTCGCAGAAATCGATACCTCAGCGAGGCAAAGGGCGTAATGGATTTATCCGCTCGACTGGTATCTGTCCCATCACTTGTTGTAGTAGCTTTGGCTTATAGCGCACACAGTGGATGCACGACCTGACCACTCGCCGTCGCGAGCGTTGACTATCCAGAATTTCAGCCTTATCAAGGCTACGAGCGCTTTAGGTCCAGCGTGGTAGTTCTTTCGATGAAGACGGATGTTTTCTTTCTTCTGGGACGACAGCTAGTTCCAACGTCCACCAACTTTGAGCAATTAAAATCCTTCTGTAGACACCAGGAAAGGGTTTAAGTAACGCAGCGTGCCATTTGTCGTTCGATCTTTCTCTAAAAGGTAAACATCGTTAGCAAAATATTTTTATTGTATGTTCCCCACTATGTATAGCAACGCATGATGCAGTTCCTGTGGAGAAAGTTGACCCTTGTCATCGTATTTGACCCTGCGTCGCAATATATCTGTAAAGCGAAACATCCAGGCGATCAATCGAAGACTGCTTGTGTAGGAACTCCACTGATTTACGATTTCGAGGAAATAATCGGTACTAAGAGTTGATTTGAATGCTGATTTTCACTTCTCCATTTCTACAACCTCCATGTCGATGTCATTGCATTTGTTTTTTGGCCATTTTTGTAGTCTTTATAATAATGTATACTATATTGATTTGACGAGTTCTTCCACACTGCGTCCTCTGGAAACTAGGTATGCTGGATTACTAAGTGTTGGTGCATGCCTTTTTCAAATTTTTGATGTTATAATTACAAGAGCCAACAGACCAAGGGGACCGAAGAGCGATAATGCAACTGAAAGGATAGAGCGCTTAGTATAGCGACTTGCTGGTTTTAGTTTTGGTTCGAATGAAAATAAGAAGCAGTCCAAGGCTTGGTCCCACTGCAGCCTAATTGCACTTGTAATGGACGTGTCGAGATTCAGATCCGTTGCAGACTTATCTTCTCTGAATCGAGCCTGATTAGAGTGCCATTTTGCTAGTTTAAACTCACCTAGTTTCAACAATTCTGTCACCTCCTCCTTCATTTTTGAAAGATCGACCATAGTGTCAGCTCCACACAAAGATCGTCCACACAGAATGACGACTCCATGATTTTCGCTCCAACTGGGAACTGGGACGCATGTTGTTCGGCCAAGTAAACCAAACTTCGTACAGCTAGATAAGACGCGGAAGACATACCATACGTTACCGTGTTCAGTTGATATGTGCAAATTTTCTCAGTTGGCGAACTCCTCCACAAGGTGTACCGAAATTTTCTATTATTAGTACTTGCCGGCAGTAAGCACAAAACGATATAATCACACTGAATTGTGGGTCCAACCATAGTCGTAGCCAGATAGGGAAAGGGGGGCCGAGCCCCGCCCCTAACTTCCAAATTTTTGCCTATATATTGAAAAATAGTACCAGGAAATGCTTGCTCGATAATTTTTCCTTCCTTCTTACAATGCTTACAAAATAATTAGTAAATTGATTTAAAAAGTGTGTATTCGTCGCTAACTTCAAAGCACTTCCATTTAAGAAGGGTAAATGCCTGGCTGCAGTCGAAAATGAGCGAAAATGGATTGAACGGTAAACTAACAAATAAGTTTATAGCTTAATTGTTTATTACTTTGTATTTAGGTTTGTTTCTTCTAAGCGTACATCGAAAATTTTGTATCACAGAACAAACCTGAGATTATTGATAAAACTATAGACCGGTTTGATGAACAGCCAATACGTTTACTTCTTAAGTAATTACAACAAATCGAGCATGTTGTGGTAGACGGAAAGCACACTTCCAGTGTTTCAGATGTACATACGTACACTCCGAAGGCCAAATATCGACTCACACCACTATATTGATGCAGCCAATATACGCACCCGCCTCTGTGCAGCAAAAAATGTGCGCCCAACAATGCAAGGAAAGCTCAATGTCGCAAAGCTGCAATCAAACCAGACGGCCAATTGATTCGCCACTCGACTCGCACACCTACTGCGAGAGAGTAATCTTCAACAAAGCGACATACGCGAGCAATGGAGCCACATTTCCCACTCATTACTGTTACGATGAGGAGAGTCAAGAAGCTGCAGATAAAAAAGGTGCCGCCTACACGACCACACTGAGATCGGGCGCAACGTGAGCCATGTGGAACCGTTATAGTGACTGAAGAGGGAAGCTAGACGTATTTGCTGCAATAAGAAGAGAGAGGTCAAAATACGTGAGTGCAAAGAGCTTGAAATGCTGGCCGACAGAAAAAACTACCGGAATTTTTATCAGAGAATCCTGTTGGAACAACCATGGCGACCTAGTGACCAATGTCCAGAACGCACTCAAATTATGGATGGAGCACTTTTCGATCCTTTTGAATGGCAGCAGCACTGAAAGAAGTGGAGAAGACGAACCCGAGCTCCTGTTCGAAGACGATGGAGTCGATATTCCAGCGCCTGACTATGACGAGGTACGAATAGCGATTATGCTGATGGCCTGTCAGCCGAGCTATTCAATTACGCTCTGCCCAATCCACAAGAAAGGCGACCCGCCATGCGTGCTAACTATTTTATGGAGCGTGTTGTGTGAAAGACTGAAGCCCTCCGTCAACGAACTGATTACGCTTTATGAGTGTGACTTCAGATCAGAATTGAGGAGGACCTCTCTGAGCCGTTTGATACCAGTCGAGGTTTCAGACAAGGTGACTCCCTTTCATGTGATTTCTTTAATCTGATGTTGGAGAAGATAATAAGAGTCGCAGAATTGAACCGCTCAAGCACAAAACTTTACAAGAGCGTACAATTACTGGCGCATGCCGACGACATCGACATTATTGTTACAAATAAGGGCTTCGTCTGTTACAAATAAGGCTTACGTCTGTTCTAAAAGTATTCAACGCGGGTCGCGATGTTGGAAGAGGAAGGCCCACTGCGATGGAAGGACCAAGTGGAAAAGAACTTGGCTTCACTTGGTATTTCCAAATAGGCGTCAGTTTGCACAGAAGAGAAACGACTAGCGTACTGTTTTGGACTGGGCCAAAATCGCGTAGGCGGTTATAGCGCCAAACAAGAAGAAGAAGAAAAACTTTGTGTGTCCCAGATATATTTGCTTAAGCGAGGCATGGTGTAGACCCATCAGCAATGTATGTCTTGTCTGGAAAAATGTTCAGTTGGTTATTTTTATGTAGCTTGCGGACTTTAGCTTTCACAAACTGGACAGATATGGGAACATTTACTTTCTCTTAAAACAAAACCACATGTGTTAATCCTTTTTTGGGTACTCGCACTGTTTCAAAGTTTGCCGTTTCTCAAGTCCGGCATCTATATTTTTTTATTTTTACTTTTATTTTTATTTTGACTAGTTCTGTTAACAGTTGATTTGTTTATTTTAAACTCATCACACATCACTTTAACAGAAATACCACTTTTTAGTTTTTCCAGAATACTGGCAAGGCAAAGAAAGGCAAAAACTTCAAATTTTCTGTGTATGGCATGCACAAACAAAGAGTGTTGAAGGTATTGAGGTTAAATGGTTTTCAAGTTTCTTTTATAAAGGTTACAATGTTTTGCTTTAGAGACTTGCATTAATCAAGGCATTGCACGTATTGAGGGTTGCGGTTATCGCAGTTGTAAGGCTCAACCTATGAAAAGAGCGTTTTTAGACCTTAAGTCCAGTTGGAGGGGGTATTCAAAATTTCGAGTATGCATATTTTCTGTGCTTCAATATGTCTATAACTTAAGCGGTCACACAGTGTTTTATAATCCCGACGAAGTCCTTGACCGTGGTATAGGGAGAGGAACAGTACATGACGGTAGGTAGTTTAGTTTGGGTTAAAGTCCCACACTGGCGGGGTTAAGCTTTCGATGTTAAAAAGTTAACTATTCAAATCGACGAATAATTTTAGATCAGCTTTCGTGAACATCTGTTTATGTTTTTTTGTACAACATACCTCTGTTTGTTACAATAATTTTAAGCGATAATAAACAATTTTTTAGTAAGTAAGTTATTGGTTTAAAACTTTTTTTTTATAGGAGGTACTTCATATTTGTTGATTACTTAACGATGCTTTGAATGCCGATATTTTGCTTCCTTTTTGGCAAAAACAACGTTTGTCCACAACGGAGTCCAGCAATGCCTTACCCATTCTGTAGTCACCCGAGTCTTGCACCTGTGCGCTGAAGTCAATGAGCAACTTGGTGTCCCTTCGACAAGCAATTTATGCAAATTCAATTTTTCTTTTTGTGATCAAATCGTTGTCCAATACTTAGTAACCTAGAGCGATCGCAGTTCGAGATCTTTTGGTTTGTACTCGTTCAAAGTGAACAGGGCAGGCTGGAGCAAGTAAACGAGTAACCCTTTGGTTAGTTTTTCGACGTACAAGTGGCCGATTTCGTCGTTTGAGTGATTGAGGAGAAGTGTGTGAACTTTTGATAGACTCCAGAAACTGACAATTCCCTTCCAAAACCCTAGTACAACCTACCCAGATAGGCAACGTCTCGAAGTCCAGTGACTCCTTTCATTTCCGAATGGCCGATAAGCAAAGCTTTAGAGATTTGCCTATCACTACCTAGTGATGAAAGGGAACCGTAGATTGCTGAAGCCTTGTAAATGAGACTCCTCAATTGAAGATAATCTGATTTCGTAACTGCTAGTACTTAGCTCAAATAATGATACTACATTTTCTAAAAATATGACTAAATCTGTCCAATGCCTTCGGGTAATTTTCATTTGTCCCCTGAAATGCTTCTACGGTTTCCAAAGCCTGAGCAATTACGCAAATGGTTGAACTTCTCTATTACCTTGTTTATACTTACGACAAAACCGCATTAAGAAAAACACTATTTAACGTAATACATATTTCTTCTAAGCGTTTATACCGGTGTCATTTTAGCGCACCCGTTGAAATCATATTCAAAGTAAACAAAATTTTGTTATTTTTATTTGAAATTTCTTTAATAATTAATTTGCGCGGTGGACCGAAAAGGAAGCGAACAGTTATTCAAATTTGTTATAATAATGATTTAAATTTAAACCGGGACCAATCTTTTTTCACTTCGCGTCAAATGAATGATGTGTTTATACCTGTTTTCTTACCGATGTGGGAAATAAAAAAGCGATTTGAAAACAAATTCCAGTTAATACACTATTGAATTTCTGAGCGTATTGAAAGTTGGTTTATGCCTCCATTTTGAATTACAGCGAACTGGGCCAAAGCGCTTTACGTGTCGGTAAAAACAAGGTATATGGTTGATAGGCTTAGCTCGTGTTGTGGAAGCCTGAAGTCGTGGATGGGAAGTCGTGGCGGGCCAGGCATGCTGGAAGCCCGGGCTAAGCTCGTCGTAAGTGGGCGCGGTTCTTGCCACTTCTTTCCGCTCACTGCTACACAATCAAAAAATATATAAGGGTTCATGCCTGTTACAATAGGAAAGGTGAAAAGCAGGAGAAACCGTCCGGTCAGCTTGGAGTCAGCCCTCCCGCTCTGTTTGAACACCAAACAGCCATGAGCTCTACTTCGACTCCACATACTTTAGTAGAACTCCCAATACTGACGTTAGTCCGTACGTCGACTGTTCAAGTCATGTCCGACGTCCATCCAGCTAGTCCCGGCAGCGAGATAGTTCACCTGTGTTGCACCATTGCTCCTGGAGAGACACCCCTCTTACACCAATCATAGAGTTCTAGCAAGCCATGGTAAACTTACATACCACTATGACTTACTAACTGAAAGACTGTAACTTCAATTAACACCGAACAGATTTCCATTTATTTAGTTCATTAATTCAAATCTCTTACTCACTAACAGGGATGCCGTTTGGATCCAAATAGATCCAATTGGATACATTTTTAGACGAATTTTTGCAGGATACTTATTTTTTCCTATCAGTATAAATGTGGATACTTTTTTAAATCGGCCAAAATTGTATATTTTCTATAAAGTTTTTTTCGTTCAAAAATAGATTTTCATTAATTTCTGTTTAAGCTTTTAGGCGCAATTGTTTAGTGAGCTAAAAAAAATGCTTTAAGCAAGATCTTAATATAATAATAATAATAATGGATTGGCACTTACACATACGTTAGTGTTTGGCCGAGCTTCTCCTCCGATTTGTGGCGTGCGCCTTGATGTTGTCGCACAAAGATCTTAATATATATATATAAATTAAATATATCTCTTTCATATCTTCACATATCTTCATTTGTTAATATAAAAAGAAAGAAGATCTCAATGTAGTTTAAAATACACTGTTTAAAAAACTAAATTTGATTTATTTAAGGAAATTTTTATGAATTTGACTGAAAAGACTTTAAATACACTCTATTTTTTTTTTTTGTTTATTTGCGCATATTAAGAAAGGTAACCCTTTTCCTCTTTTAATGTATGCAAATTTGCACAACGTGTAATAAAATTAAACACTGCCTGTTTACTTTAACATACCAAATTTGTCGCAGAGCGCAAAATAATACATAAAATGTTTAAAATAGAGTAAATGTAAGCCCCTAATGTTTATTATTTGTAGGAAATATATTTTTAGTTTCAAAATTTTTACAACGTTAAATATTTCATGTGTGTATTTATGTATATATTTAAAAGATTTCAAGTTCAAAATCGAATCCTGAACATCTTATACGTATGTATATTTATACAGATTCCTGTTGAAAAAAAGATATTTTTCAGTAGTAGTTTTGCACACACTTTTCATAGTGTACAGGTACAAATGTAACATATTAATTACTATTTTTTATACTTACTTTGCAAAATACTTATGTACAAAAGATGTAATTTATAAACTGAAATTACAAATGTTTGATTTTATGAAATATAAAAATATATATACACGTATTCCAAGTCCTTAGGATGGGTTAAATTATGTCTTTTTCTTCAAAATGTTTGGTTTTCTTACAAATTATGAGATGGATACGTAAAAAAAGAAAAATTGATACATTTGGATACATTTTTGGCTTGGTCGGTGATACATTTTCTTGGGACGGCAACACTGCTCACTAATGTTGTTTTTTTTCTAAACATTTATATCATTTAGCTTTACTTTACTTCCTACAAACAAATCCCTAAATCTTATTTCTACGGTCTGCTAGTTCTCCTCCACTTACACTCCTTTTCTCCTTCCAATTCTTTCCCTCCTTTTTTTGTTATTAAATCAAAAAAAAAAAACTATCTATAATTATGTTTATAATTCTTAATTATTCCTCCTTTCTGTTTCATTCACGAAAACTTCTAAAGCATTGCAAGGGTTAATATCATGCATATGAGTATCTATGCATACGAACATATGCGTAGATACATTCATGCAAAAGAGACCAAAATCAATAACTAGGTATTTGCAAAAAAGGGTAATATTTATGTTTGCATAGGTAAGTACGTATTTATATGTATAAGTAAGCATATCACTCACCTAATTTCTCGCTCCGCGTTGGTACCATCGAAGCTGGAATGGCTGTGGGAAAGAATTGACCCCTAAAACATACATACATATACTCAAAATACGAGTGGATCTTAGAATCTAATTGGAAGAATCCAAGTCTGATATGTGGCTGGAGCGCTCATTCGAAGCTGTGGGCAACAAGTGAAGCTCTGCCCAGTACCACGCGGTCTGTTAAACTCGACGGAGAACTTTAGCTAGTCCGCGAAATTATGTTTCAAGCAAAAAAAATTTATAAATCGTTCATGTGCGAAATTTAATTAATCAAATAATTCAACCTTTAGCAAAAAAAGCCGCGGATCGGGAAAGCAATATTGAATAGTGAACGAAAGTGTACGCGAGAATGAAAAGGAATGAATCCTTAAAGAACAAAAGGTTAAAGTGAGAATAAAGAGTTGTTCAATCAAAAAAAAAAAAAAACAAGAATGATACAATTCAATGATAAAAAAAAAATTTCGGGTGAGAATCAAAAGCGATTGAATTCAATTAAAAAATATTTAATAAAAAAATAGAATCTCAAATAATCTATCATCCAGTTATAAAGCAACAGTAAATAAAAAACCAAAAGTGATTGACAAGAGGTAATTGAGAAGTAGTGGAAGAATCAAAGAAAAAGGATGTGAAGTGCGGGAATAAAACTAGAGTCTAAGGCGTACAAAGAGTGTTGTAAGAATTTTTGCAAAAAAAAAATACTTAATTCAGTGTAGCAAAAAAAAAATCCAAAGAAAGTTTCCAACATTCTGCATTGTCTTCAAAAAATGCTAACAAAAACAAACTTAATCAGATAAAATGCTAGTTTAGCTATATATACAAAAAAAAAAGGTAAGTGACTTTAAATGAAAAATCAAAATAGGATTCCACACCCTATAACAATATTAATTTAAGAGAATTAGTTAGTTTAAAAACAACATCCTAAATTATTTGCAACAAAAAAAATTATATATATAAATGCGTTTGTGAGTGCGCTCCAGCGGGGGCCCTTTACGTATAACTAGGTTAAAGGTGGGTAGTGCGAAACAAATGTACAAAAGAAATTAATATTTTTACACGGATGTGTGTACTAAATGAAACAAAAACAAGCAAAATGACCTAAGTCCAGGCTATGAGGTACGGATGTCGAGAAGATCACCAACCGGCAAGTTTCCGCTCACGTATGCCTACTCGCTATGCCACAGCGAGTTGAGAGAGAAAACGACGGTGAGTACTAGTTGCTCAGTTATTTTGCAATAGCGGGCCCAGTGACTTTCACGCGCTCTCTTCCAACTTTCACTGGTACATACGTATGCCGAGTGGATTTCTTATATACCTTTTTTGTTGACACTGCAATTGTATCGAATGTGGCTAGTACTTTGTACATCCATGTACGTACATATACCCCTTCTTGCCGGAAATCGAGGTCCTTAAGGATAGCCTCCCGCGGGCAAGGACCTGAAACCAATACGTGCACCGATTACCCTTCCACATACTAATATTTGTGTTTTACTGAGATATTTGCCCATGATTGAATTATCGTGCTTTTTAGTCTCTCTACAAAAACCGTGGAACTTTATGTTAAATTACTTCAAGTGACTACAATGTCAATAAATAACTTTACACTGATAATTATGTTGTTTTATTAAAATTATCCTGCTAATTAGTAGATAAAAATACGTATTATGTGGAAATACCATGAGAAATTACTTTACACGAAAAATCTCCTAACTCGAGATCAGTGGTTCACCCAAAAAAGATGTCAATGATATTCATATATGTCTTCCCATGCTCATTCATTTTAGGGCAAATATCATACATACAGCAAATTTCACGAAAGCAACTCAAGAAAAAAAAGTGATTTTAATCTTTTGAATATTATATGGAAATTGAACGAGAATAAAAAAATAATAATTTTTCGATTTAAATTGCTGGTGAAACCAGCTGATTGGCTTACGGGTTCTTATTTTATAAATAAATTCGATTCACTCCGTTAACTAAAACGTTTAAACTTTAACTTTTGCACAGTTCGCCTATTCACCGTTTAAACTGTTTATGTAAAGGCAAACGGAATTCAAATGAACTTCTAATAACAAAAGAAAAATGCCGCACTCGCGCCTAACACCTTCAGTTGACCTTATTTCAATAAATCTTGATAAAATAGGCGATCGCCTTTCGGGTCAAGAGTTTGTGGCAAAAACAACTCTTTTGTACATTTTCTACGTTTATCTTACCCCACTGATCGAACGAACTTCTTTCAAGTTGCCTATCGAACATCGCGCAACATCCACCTCAAACAAGTGCATCACACATTATCTAAACACAGTCATGCTTAACATGCTGGCTTGAGATTTCCAGAGTGGGTAACAGAGCTACTTGGCAGCGTTACACGGACATGGGTTGTTAGTTGCAGGCTCAGCTAAGGTACTTTTCACCAAACACACACAATTTGTATGTTCCTTTGCACTCCGTACTAAATCCTGCAAACCGGATTGCTATTGGAACAGACTAATTAGCGTCCCTACAAGAATTGTGTGATGGAAACTAACACATTCTCATTTATCTTACTAATACACTTACAAATTTTGCGTTAGTTAAAAAGAGACCATTAAATAAGGCCATAAGTTGGAGGAAGACGGAAGATCACATATACACAAATGTTTACATCAGATTTTTCACACTGCCCTTTAGAATTTGATAGAAACTTGTAGGTAGCTAGTGACAGAAATTTCTATCAGTCTTGCCACTCAAATGATTTGTCAAATGATAGTCACTTAGCTGTTCGGCTGTCGTTAACAGGCTCGCCGATGATGCCTGCATTATGGAGCGTGGCGTAAGAAAATTCATAACGCAGCCTACTGTGTCCACATTTCATACCACGTGTGGCTTCGACCCATGACCAGCGTTGCCAGGTTGCCGTTTTTACCGTCATTTGGACGTTTTTTGTATCCTGTTGACGTTTGGACGTTTTTTTGTGTAAAAAATTACGTTTTTTACCTTACCAGTAATTTTTCTCTATGCCAAATATATTCAATGTATAGCGTACTATTTGCTTGTAGAGTAAGTACTTACGCTCACACTTTCGGCAAATTTGTTACTAAATCTTGTAAGTAGAACTGATTTTGAATTATTTTCTTAATAAATCTGTACAAGCTTTTGCAGCAGGTGCCTCAAAAGATATTTATTCTTTGGACACATATGATCTCGAGTTCAAATGCTGGTTGTGTATATACTTGAGATTACAAGGCTTATTACAATGTTTGCAATTGCATATTAAAAGCCAAATCAGGAAGAGCTGATCTATTGCAACACGCACGCTCGCAAAAGCACTATTTTCTTTCTTAGCAAAACGTAATTTAGCATTTTCGACAACCGACCACCTTACCAAATGTCTACAAGAAAAAAATATTAAAAATCAACGCGATTCTTTAGCAACTTAAAACTTGCACATTATTACCCTGGAATTTGATGGGCTATCAAACCGCATACTCAAAAAAATTCTAAAAAAAACTGAATACAACCATGAAAATCTAGCTGAAACTTTGCAGATTTTTTATAATTTTTTATAAGTTTGAAATGTGGATTTCTATTGTGTTACTTATATAATGAGCTAGGCTTTTATGAAAAAATAATAAACATTAAATAAACAAAAGAAAATAGCCAAAATCGATCAAAATGTTGATGACTTAATTAGCTGATCACGAGTGTATGTATAACATGATTTTTATATTAATGATCTCAAACCAGTTTACAATAGTGGTATTCACCAAATTGTTATCAACAGTCGTTGCTTGAGCTCATCTGCTATTTTACCAGAGTGCCAGGCCACTTGCACACTTTGGTGAATACCTTTAATGAATTTTAAATGTGCTCTGTCAAAATGACAATTTAATATACCTTACGTACATATGTACCTTTGTCTACAATAAAAGTTTTATAAGAACAATTCTGTGCATACATGGAAAAGACGTTTTTGGGTAGGAAACGACGTTTTTTCAGACCAAGAGGGACGTTTTCTCATGCCGAAAACCTGCAACACTGCCCATGACCTACAGCCGGGCATCTTATTCATGTTCTTGTCTTTGGTTCTACTGCAATTCTATCTACTGTAGCCTATGTCTACATAAACCTACCACCGGGAACTTATATAACGCATATCCTAGCCTATCGCTGGTAAACACGTTTGATCACAACTACCCAAAAAAATTAAGGTAAGTAAATGAATTAGTACAAATAAATATCTCATTAAATAACTGAATAAATTGTCGAGTCGCTAAATAAATAAATTAGTACATTGTCATGTCGCTAAATAAATAAATAAATAAATTGTCAAGTCGTTAAATAAATAAATAAATAAATTGTAAAGTCGTTAAGTAAATAAATAAATAAATAAATAGATAAATAAATAAATGAGAGATAGGTAAATAATCAAGTAAACAGTCAAGTCAATGAACACATACATATATAAGATCACAAATTGCTACAACATAGAGGTCAAACGGAACGATGGACTACCACGAACAAAGATCAGGTGATACTCATGCTGCGAAAATATCTTTAGCGTGGTATACCCCTACTCGTTTCCCTGACATGTCTCCCAGCTCATACATAGAGTTGCCTATTATACGCAAGACAACACATTGTATATGCCTTGGTGCTAATTTCGCACTTTAGTTATCAATTTGAGAGCTCTGTTTAAAATTCCTACGGTACCCCACTTGTCCAATATTGAATTTGATTTCTCGTGCCAGTGGCGTAGCCAGGGGGGGATATGGGGGGATAGATCCCCCCTTCGCCATTGAACTACAATTATTTACTTTTGAATTAATAACACAATACTATTTTATCCTTCTGATTTAAAATTTTTTTTATTTCAGACGGATGGCAAATTATCTTTTAATGAATATATGAGTAGTCCACTTGCAACCAGCGCACAGTGGTTCGGATAGCAGACCTAGCTGAACGAAAGTCAAAATTTTTTTGTTTTTAAAATACTTAATGGTACTTGGAATACATTCCTGACAATACATTCAAATAGAAATTGCATTTATTAAAGAATTAACATATGAAAACAAACAAAAAAAGGTAAGTCAACGCCGCCTATTTGAGAACTCTATTTTAAAAGCTGAAATTTAACTTAAATTCCGCTATAGATTCAGAGGTCATAACGCAATTTATGTCCACAGGGGTTGTGTGTTAAAACAGAAAAATACTTGGAGTTATAAAACCTTTGGTTATGTAAGAGTTAAAAAAAAATAGTACCTCGCGAATTTTCTGCTTTCTGAAATTAAAAAATTATACAACAGGCATGCAAATCTTTAAGCGCTGTTATAAAATTTTTTCTGAAATTTATTTGTGTTTCTTGCTATGATCTTAAATTTTAGTCATGGTAAATAAAATCTTAAGAAGTGAGTTGTTTGACATTTGGTGTTGCTGAAGCTTCTAAAAGACAACAAGGTGTCCGTGATTATGTGATTAGTAAATTGAAAGAAATATCTGATTAAAATGCTCGTTCCGAAGTAAATAGAGTAAATTAAGTTAATGACTTTAGATTCGTAATCAGCAACCCAGAAAATCCCCTAATACCCAGGTACATAGAAATCTACCGATTTTTTTTTATTTTCGTCCGCCATATTGGATCCGCCATTTTGAATTTTTGGTAAATGGCTTTAGATATGTAATCAGCGACCCAGAAAACCCCCAGATACCCAGCTTCATAGAAATATACCGATTTTTTTTTAATTTCCGTCCGCCATATTGGATCCGCCATTTTGAATTTTTGATAAGTGACTTCAGATTCGTAATCAGCGACTCAAAAATCCCCTAGGTAAGAAGTGGTGTAAAGATCCATCAACGAGTATTTGTTTAAATAGTTTCGTCCAGCTAGATTTGCGATCCGAACCACTGTGCAGCGTTATGTGATTTTATAAAAGTAAACCATAAATTAAAAAAAAACGTCTACGACAACAAGTAAAATCCGAACTGTATCTTTTTTTATTACCTGAAAATTTGGATAAATAAGAGCCTAATACCATTAAAAAAATAAAATTGCAGTATGGTAGATTGCAAATTTTATATTTAAAAATTTAATATTGCAAGTTTTGAAACAGTAACTTTTACATAGCTAGCTTTTTTTAGCTTTTCGCGTTATCTCCTCTAGAAAGATTGGTTTGCTTCTTTTTTGCGACCTCTTCCACTGGCACCGAAACTACCACATTTTCTTGCAGTTTTCTAAGTTCATACGAAGAGGAGACATTTGAAAGTGTATAAATAAGTATTATAGCGACTTTTGCAAGAGTAGTTAACATTTCATGCTATTTTTTTCAGAATATAGAAAAATTTTTCACTCTGCTGTTAGTGGACATGAAACCCACCAAAAACTAAAAATCTAAAAAAAAATTTACATAGCGCACTTTGCAAGTGGACTACTCAATTGTTGAATATGTTATCGTATTTGTCCCTTCTTTTTATACAAGTAAGGAGCGGCTGAATGGTTTAACGATGTCAGCGGTACATAATGATGTGCCGATTACAACACAAGAAGTAATTGAAAAAATGTGTGTTAAGCAACGAAGATTAAACATCGCTTTATAAGTAATAAGATTTTGTAGACTTGTACATAAATAAATGTAAATAGATACGTGTAAATATATAAATATGCAGATATATTCAATGTGTAAAAACTGAAGTGTATACTAACGAAACTTCTACAAAACAAAACTGGACTACACACTAATTAATTAAAATGGTGTGGTAATTTATTTTTTTAAATTTAAATAAAGCATGAATTCCCCTATTCCCTTCTTCTTCGCTTAGAAAAGAGATAATGGAATGCAGCATTTAACCCTTTAATGCAGAGTCTGGCATATATGAAACGCTTTTTAACCCTTTCGAGGCAGAGGAAAAAGGTTCTCGATATGCTATTGAACGTGCTTTTTCTCATGTTGACGTAGATATTAACCGTATAAAATTTTTCCATAGTAAAATAATAATAAAAAATAAATAAATAAAAAATAAATAAAATAAAAAAATAAAAATATTAAAAATAAATATAAAAATAATTATATTCAACAATTTTTATGAGCTCGAGGCCGTTTTCAGTGAAAACTTATTGTGGAAAAGCAACAATAATTTGAAAAAATGGTAGAAGTGATACCTATTTCGGAAATCACCACATTTCCTCATCAGACTTCTTTCAGTAGGATTCGAACCGACGATCCCCACTGACTCAGCCAGTTGCCTACGCACTGTGCTAAGGGTTAAAAAGCGTTTCATATATGACAGACTCTGCATTAAAGGGTTAAATGCTGCACTTTCGTAAAGATATTGACCAGTATAACCATTTTTGTTATATAAATTTTTTTGTGAAAATCCAAAATTAAAAAGTTGAAATTTGAACGGTATTTTGAGGGTTAAGTTATTGTTGTTGTAACTTCTCTATAGTTTTCCTATATTATATGATCATTTATCTTCACGATAAAAAAATTTTCATTCCATTATCTCTTTTCTAAGCGAAGATCTACGATTTTGAATAAAAACTCGTGTTTTGCCTATAGTGCGACGCCTCTAGCCATTGTGTATCACAACTTTACATTATCGATGGACATTTTTTTAATCACGTGTAAAACTTCTTTTTCGAGGAATTGGACCACTTTAGCAGCTGTAGCTCGTTGAATCGGTTTTACACAAACAAATTTAGAAAAATGATCTAGACATATAACATAAAGACATTCCCATCCTTGGTTCGAGAATATGGTCCCATAAAATCTACATAAGGACGTTGGAAAGGTCGCTCAGTTATTTGTTGTCTGCCCATTGGTGGTTTACGAAAGTTGTTTGTTGTTTTCCTTGCCTTACATATAGTACAGCCCTTTATACATTTTTGGACATCGAAAACCATTCCCGGCCAATAATACCTTTCTCTAAGGCGGGCTAAGGTTTTATGAATACCGCCATTCCCCGCTGATGGCGAATAATGGGCTGCTTCTACTAATCCTAGGCGTAGTTCTGAAGGCACCCAGAGTTTCCATGTATGATGTTCCTGTAGTTCGTCTCCCCTGTTGAATTGAGTCCGTTTATATACATACCCGTCAGATACGCAAAGTTCTGGAAGTTGGTCTTGTCGCTTCGTTATAACGTCTATCAGTGCCGTATATTCAGCTGTCCTAAAGTAAGGTGAGTCAAGGCAAACATCGATATTCCTCTCGGCTGGTTTAATTTCTTCAATGTTCATTCGCGACAATGAGTCAGGCACGACATTTTGCGATCCTTTGCGATGTGTGATGTCGAAGTGGAATGCTTGCAGCTTCAAACTCCATCTCGCCAGGCGCCCGCTAAGGTCCTTTTGGCCCATCAGCCACTTTAGGCTTGCATGGTCGGTTATTATGGTGAAAGGTAACCCTTCAGTGTATGGCCTGAATCTCTTCACACTAAGGACAGCTGCATAGCACTACAACTCCGTAACACTATAATTTCGCTGTGCCTTGTTTAATTTAGCAGACATGTATGCTATCGGTCTCTCGTTTCAGTCCTTGTCCAGTTGAAAAAGTACCCCGCCCACTCCGTCCGTCGATAGATCACATTGGATATAGAAACGTCTATGAAAATCTGGGTGTACTAGAACAGGTGCCGAGATGAGGCTTTGTTTAAGTTGTTGAAATGCCGCAGTCGCTTCCTCCGTCATTTCAAATCTTTTTATTTTGTCTTTGGTCATACATTCATGTAGAGGAGCTGCTGTGGAGGCATATTTTTTTTATAAATCGTCTATACCAACCCGACATGCCCAGGAAACGTCTGAGCTGTTTTGGGCTTTTTGGTTGCGGAAAATCCCTAAGAGCTGCTATTTTGCTAGGGTCGGTTCTTATGCAGCCGCCTCCTACTACGTAGCCTAAATACTTAAGTTCCTTATAGCAAAACTTGCTTTTCTCGACGTTTATAGTTAACTTTGCATCGCGCAAACACTTAGCGACCTTTTCCAATAATGACACGTGAGACTGAAAATCAACAGAACAAACTAACAGGTCATCTAAATACACAATCACATATTCACGAAGAGCGGTCCATTAGACGACACATACGTTGAGCGGCATTACAAAGACCGAAAGGCATAACGGTGAACTGATAAAGTGGCCTGCCAGAAACGGTGAACGCTGTCTTGTGCCTTTGTCTTTTCCAATCTTAACTTTTGGGCCGCTGAAAGGTCATGTTTCAAGGCATCAAATACTAGGTTACCTTCAGCGGGTGCAAGTTCTGAAACAGTATTACCGTACATTCGCCCATTCACACCTCTATTCACTACATCCATCTCAAATATACACCAAAAATCTATACCTAAGTATACCTCCTGAGTTAATTCGGGCACTATAAGGAACTCTAATTCTTTGGTTACCCCATCCCAGATAATGGGTAACTTAATAACTCCCATCACCGGGATTTCACCTCCGCTTGCCGTTCTCACATTTTGCCCGGTCAGTCGAACTATTTCACTTTCTTTGCCCTCAAGAAATTTCATTGCGCCTTTCCCGAGACAACTGGGCAGGCACCTGGTACGAGAAAAAAAGCGATTATCACCTTTCAATGATACTATTGTGGCGACGATTTTTTGCTTGATTCTCTTTAAAGTACGCTGTTTCTCACGCAACTTCTTAATTTTCGAATAATTCCATGTTTTTTCCTCCACCTCATTTAAGGGTCCGGGTGCTTCTGGTTCTGGACAGAGGTCCCGGTCAACTCTGCTAGCGCGCTGTTTCCCGCATCTGCCTGGAAAACACAATAGGATGCTTCACTACCACACGCAAAACATTTCATAGAGTGGAAAGGGGATTTACATTTACTATCTTTTGCTGCTTCTGTCGGACTCCTTAGGTAGTAATCTACCGGCATGCCGCACGCAAAACTTAGCATGAGGTGAAAGGGAGACGTACAAAACACTTGACTAAGGACACTTCCATTATTTTGTGCAACGTTACAAACATTAGGGTTGGGATTGAAGGAAATGGGATTGGGTTTTGACGAACCATAATTGCCTGCATTGGGAACTATTCTACTCTGGCCCGACTTATTGTTATTATCTTTATTGAAAGCTTCTACTTCTACCATTCGCGCGTCTCCATAATAGTCGTTATTATTCCTATCTTTCGTATCTAATTCGCTAACTAATTTGCTTCTTGAACGATTTTCTTTAATTAATCTCTCTGTCCGCTTGCACTCACGTTTGAGTTCTGCCAGAGTGCCAATTTTAGCCGCAAAAGTTAGATTTGCCAAATAAGGCTTTAGGTTCCCTTTTATTATTTTGACCAACTCAGCCTCTGGGACTTTCTTCTTTAGGCGGAACGTGAGGTCATGTACGTCGGCGTAAAAATCTTCAAATGTCTCCTGTGGGCCCTGCTTTCTTTCCATAATCCCTTTTATGACTTCGTAATCGGATTTAGCAGATTTAAACTGCACTAACAATTCTGCCTTCAACTAATCGTACCTAAAGCAGTCATCATCCGCGTGATCCTCTAGTACTTGCCAGTACAATTTGAGTTCTGTGCCAGTTACCAAGCATTCAAAATCACCAAATATCTGTTCGCATGAGAGATGATGTTGGTCCCTCATTCTCTCCACTCGATACATAAAGCTTTCCACTGTCATTGTCTTGGTCGTACCGTCGAATTTCATATGCCATTTGTCCAAGCCAACTTTCTTTCTGTCCTGGGTGTGGCTAGTTCTACTTTGGTCTTGTCTGTCTTCATTAGCTGGTCGGTCTTGTGAGCGTCCCGGGGTTGAAGCAGAGCGCGGCGGAGCTGACGTTGCAGCGGTTGGTGAGTGCATATATGCCTCTACATCCGCGACCCGGTTACTAAGTGGGATACGTCTGTCCGCATCTTCCTCACTTCGTCCATGCAATCAGCCATAACACGGTTTTGTTGCATCATAAGGGCCATCATTTGGTTTAGTTGCTCCACGCGGTCTGTGGTAGCTGCAACATTAGCGCCATCACTCGTGACTTCTAGCGACGCCGGCTGGTCAACACCTCCGACTGCTCCTTCTAATACTTCATCCTGGTTAGTTTCTTGTGACATTTCTAGTATCCTCTCTAACTTTTGCGAAAAACTCAAGGTATTGTCGGACGTATTCACAATTATGTTGTTGGTAACGTTAAAATTTTGTTGTGATTCGCAAGCGGGGCTTAAACGATCAAAAATCCTAGCTGAACAGCGGTTAAAATAATCAGTGGGGATAAAATCGACCGGATGCCCTATGCCAGTATCGATTTGAGTAAGGAGCGACCCTACCACTTGGTTCTCGAGTGCCCGTGTTACGCTACGTGTTGCTCTTCTATCACCGAGAATTCCAAGCCTGTCCTCCGTTTCGGAATCGGGTTTCTATTTGGATTGTCCATCCACTCACTCACAACACAAGTTTGAAATTCTCACTCGTTCTTAACAAGCAAAAAAAACTATACGTAAACGAAATTCAAATATAAAATCTGCTCTAATTTATTAAATTTGCATCGATTAATAAACAAAAGCAAAAAAAATGGCAATGAGATAAGTAAAGAGGAAACAGTTAACCTAGCTCTTATAAATAATTAATTTAATTCAGAAAATTCAGAGTATGCGTAAAAAAAATAAAATAAATGAAAGGTTGTGGATATAAATATTTAAGAGTAAGAAATATATACCTAAATAAAAATTGAAAAGGTTCAAGCAAAAAAATAAAAGTAAAAACAAAAGCCAAAAAAAATTCTAACAATGTTAGTATGTAAATGTGAATAAAAATTGGATTGTTGGTGTGTGTTTGGGGGTCGTCTCCGGTGATGCAATCACTGGGATAATCTGCTACCTGTACGCGTTTACGTCGTCATATGTTTCGATAACATTCCCCCCTTTTAGTCTGACGATCCACTTCAGCGTGCCTAGCCTAGGCCAATGCAGCTGGTAGCGCGTTAGTCTACATGCATAAATTACCCCCACAAAACCCTTTTTAAATCGTTCGACAAACCTCACATAAGCCAGCCGATGTGACCTATAGATGGTAGCTCGTCAGCGTGATTCCAAACAACGTGTTGTCTGTATGCAAAGACCTCTTGGGATACCACTCCCAGCAGTCCGAAAACCAGCGGCTATTATAATTTCCTCTTTCACATTCGCCACAGGTCTAACCTCGAGCGAAGCTGACAGAAGAAAATGAAACTAAAACAACCTGCACTGAGAAGTCCTGTCCAAAGAAGCAAAGTAGTATATTGCTGCTGCTCCGGTTGCTCAATCGGCGCAAGCTTTGCTGCTCCGCCAAAAGATGTCGCCGATCGAAATCCAAGTTCAGAACTCAGATAAAAGCGGCAAGATGTCGCTGATGATAAATCCGAGTCCAGATACAAGGTGGTTTATATATCGAAAACTGTTAAAGTGTGTTGGTATGCAACCAGAAATATATACAAACGTACATTCGTACATATGTACCCTATGGGGAAAATCTCTAGTTTTGAACTGGTGCGCTTCTAGCACATTTAGAACCACTACTAGTTCGCCATAAATCTCTTTTGCATGCAAACAACTGGCGAATTTAACACAGCGATGTCATAGGAATTGGAAATTGTCCCCCGCTGCATTACCTTTTCTATAGTTCAGAACCAGTCCTAAATTCGACATATGGGATCTAGTTCGCTTTGCACCCCATTTTCTATAGTTTCGCACCAGTTGGAAACGAAAAAAGTAACAAGATGTTTTCTTTTTGGGTTACCATTGTAGCAATTTTTAATTATTTGCAAAGAAATGTATTTTCAATCTGAAATCAAATTTGTTTGATTGAATGGAAATTAGATTGTGCATTTGAAAACACGTTTACATACCTTTGGCTGTAGCTGAATTTGCAGAGGTGCAGACTGTTATTGGTTATATTCCAGAAGGTCCCAAAATGTTAAGATGTTCACACAAATATTAGTTTTGTATTACCAAACTATGAAAAAGCATCTGCGACGTGCAGACTGAAAGCGTATTTGAACGAAAAACCCGCCAAGCAAAAGTCTATTTAAAGTAAACAAGCCCCCCCGCTGCATCCCTTTTTCAGTAGTTTCGAGCAAGTTCAAAATTCGCCAGATGAGATCTAGTTCGTTCTGCATCCCTTTTTCTATAGTTTTGAACCAGTTCTAAATTCGTCATTTGAAATATACATTTCTAAAATTGTTTTTTAAAAGTACCACATATCGCTGCTTTTGAACTGGTGGCGATCCAGTTACTATCGGACTGGTTCGTTTTTGGCGATGAAGATCTAGTACGGAACTACAAGTTTGATTCACCAGTCCGAGGTTTCCCTACAGGGTATATATATATATATATATATATAGATAGATCACCCCTAGAAAAGTGTGTTAATAATGTTCACATATGTAGTTAATTATCAAATATTTAATATATATATTTATATACATATATATGAATATAAAAGTCTGATGTGTTGATGATAACAAATAAAATTTTATTTGAAACGAAATAAATTATAATTACTTATTTATTTTGATAATAAGAATTTTAAACATAAATGTCTGCAATTATATGAATTATCGCTTTGCTGTTGATTATAATTATAGCTAATGTTTTTTTCCTAAATCCATATATGCTCCAACGTTAGAAATTCATAGTATGTTTATATACGATAGAAATTCGTAAAGTATGCTGACATACATATATACGTATATATATACGCTCTACAGTTAGAAATATGTGTTAGAAATTATACGTTAGAAATACAGATGCTCCACCGCTATAAAAGTGTTTAAGAATGCTCACATGGGTAATTGCTAAGTATTTAATATGTATGTATATATATATATATATATATATATATGAATGGAAAGGTCTGATGATGTTGATGATTTGAACAGTTAAATTTAATTTGAAATAAAAGAAAGTTGTATAATTACTTATTTGATAATAAGAATTTTAAACATAAATGTCCGCAATTATATGAATTATAGCTTTGCTGTTTATTATAGTTATATTTAATGTTTGCCCCTAAATACTTTATTAATTGGTTAGGAGGCTATAAGTTTCCAAAGCTATCGAAATAATCAATCTCATTATCGTTTTCCAGTATTTGAACTATCCAAATTTATTATTCCACATTCTCTCTTAAATGGTTTACGTGGTAAAGTGTCACACATGAATACCCCTCTAAAATTTGGAATACATTTTGAATACTTCTTCACGTGTACATCAGTAAGAGGTCTTCTAGGTCATTCATTAAGAGTTTTTTGATATGGTTTTAAATATAATCCGAATTCCTTTTTATAATGCTTTAAGAATATGTTTTTTCCCATTGAAATAGCTTCCATTGTATTATTATGACGTTTCGCCTCCAATAACTGCTCCCTTCCAGTTTTTATAGCATTGATTGTTTTAATAATTCCTGCTGTACCGCCAGATAGACTTCCAAGTGCTCCTAATGCTACGAATAAAGGCGCTAATGGGAGAAATCCTCCAGATTTATGTAGTGATATTAAACGTGGGGATTTTATTATAGATTTTTTTCCTCTGAAAATATTATTTACAACCTTTTGTGAAATTTTTCGGCCCATACCGAATTTCGTTTTTGTCTTCATTATATTTATAACTAACCAAGCATTTGTTTTCTCATTAAGATTGCTATCCTTCGCTTTAACTCTTTCCCAAGTCTTCTCAATTAATTTTTTATCAGCAATATGTCGGTTATCTAAATCTTTATTATATAAACATGATATATCATGTTCTCTACAAGCAGTGTCAGATTAATCCCTCGATCTCCTCTTACTAAAAGTTTCCGTATTTTCGTTCCAGGTCCACAAAATTGATAACTAGGCAAATGAAGTTCAATAGGAAGCTTATTAATTATATTATTTATAAAACCTTTTCCAACGACTACCGATTTACGAATAAACCTTTTTTCATAAATAACTCTCATATAAAATAATATTATATTCAAATAAACGCTGAAGTTTTTTTTTAATAAATCTATGGTTCTATATAATTAAATTTTAAATTTCTAAATACCCATTCAACAGTTAATTTATATTCAAATACAAAATTATTATATGATTTAGAATAAACTTCTATATCATACATCGCTTCTCTATTTTTTCTATTATAATACTTTAATTTAGTCTTAATATCTAAACCCCTTCTTTCATATTCATGTTAGTTTTGATGTTGCTCCATTATGTACTCCTCCTAAAACCTGTAACCGGGGACCATCATCTTCATCTTCAATACATATATAAGGGTTTTTCATGTCTTCAAAGCACAACATCTCCAATTCGAAATCGAAGTTGTACTCTCCATGATGCTCTCTATTGATGATTCGATTGATTCCAGGCATGATGTGTTTTATAAGTATCTTTAATATAAAAGTAATAATTTCTAATGTGCAGTATTAGCTTATTTATACACATTTCATAACTATTTAAAAAGCATTGAGGCAAACTGTTGATAAAGAACATATTTAAATATACATATATTTTAGTAATCTATTTTATACTTCATAATATGATTCAATTAAAATGTGGAAATAATCTTGAACTCAATGTTGCTGACAAAGAATAAATTTTTTAATTTTTTTTTTACCCTATTTAAATTTTATTATATGATTTAAATCAAATGCTAATATTATAAATTGCCTTGATCTTGATTTCATCATCATTGTTTGCCTAATAAGTATAGTAACGCCAAGTGGACGATAACGAATCCCACATAAACATATAAAAAATGCTTATAAAAGTATGTGTATATTTAAATGATTTATTCATCTAGCATTATTCATTCATATATTGCTTACTTAGTGAGAAAAGTTGTTAAGCATACTTTTTATGAAAACTTATATTTTGATATAGAAAGCAGGAGATATTAATAACACATCGTTTCGAAAAAGGATTAAGATACTTGTTTTTCTCGTTTATATTCATTGAAAGACAAATTTATTAAATTCAAAAAAGTCACCGAATGTCTAACAAATTCAAAAATAATACGAAATCGTTTAATCTTTCACATATGAATGGAAAGGTCTGCTGATGTTGGTGATGAGAACAAAAAAAAAATTAATTTTAAATTAAATAAAGTTTTATAATTACTTATTTATTTATATTTATTATTAGATATTTAATGAAGAAATAAATTTTCTTAATATTGTTACATTTTTTTCAGAACATATCATAGAATTATTATGGTATTTACAAGTATTTATATTTTTATTATATAAATTCTTTAAATTTGGACAATTTAAATCATCTAAGTTATATAAAATAATATCGTATCAGAATAAGCGTTGAATCCATCTGATTTTCTCCAATCCTTTAGCATAGAATGTATAATTTTCTCTTTTCATTAATGTATAGATATATTCAATAACAGTCATTAAAGTCGAATACCAATCTTCCCATTTTAATCCATGATGATTATGATATAACCAGTTATAAGTTGTTTTATCCCGTATCGTCAACTTAGATTCTTCAAAAGGAGGTTGAATAAGAAACGATGTTATATATGAATCATATGCTGATATGCTGACTTCTTTAGCAATAAATTTCCTATTAAAATATAATCCCTGAACATCTATAACCAACGTGTATTCCTCTGACATTATATAGCTTAAGCTTTTTTTTTTTAATTCGTTTAAAAAGTAGTCTTATGAGTTTCTATAAAGGTTTATAATAGGTTTTAGAGTCTAATGAAATCCTATTTAAATAATTGTAAACATAAGTATATATTAGAGCCACCAATTTTATTAACTAATCGATTACACTCCGCTGAATAATGAAAACCAAATATCACATTAATCTTTTTATATACTACATTTACATTCTTTTTATATTTCATATTTGTATAATAAATCCATCTCATTCTATTAAAAATTAAGAAATTTCAATATTCAAATCATGTTTATAACTTTTAATATGAATTAATGTGACATCTGAGCAGAATCATCTCCAGTAACCATTTCAATTTCACCGTTACTTAAATTTTCTCGAATGCAACCTGACGATACTCAAAACAAGAAATACTTAGTTTGCGTTGAAGGAAATCACTATCATATGCACAACGAATTCTTAGCATAATATTATCCTCATATTGAAGCTGAAAATGTTTTTAAAAGGAATGTGAACTCTCAATTATTCCTGAAATATTTTTCTCTTTTTGTATCAGATCTTGTCTAAATGCTTCTATGGCTTCCTGTGTTGTGAAAAACTTTTTCGGACTAGATGTAGGTGCTTCTGATGTTGTTTCAGGGATAGATGTTTTATTTACGTCTTCCTTTAATCCATTTTGATCACTTTGAGTCCATTTCATTAGTTTAAAGTTCAGTTTCTCTCTGTATTTTCAAATTCATTTTGACTCAAATCAATAGGTATTGTAGATGGAAATACTTGGATAAAACAAATAAATGATAATAATATAATTGGGCAGTTCACAAGGTGTTGTATGTTGTTGTATGATTGTGTAGTTTTATAGTTTTACAACTGTTGTATCAGTATTGTTGCTGTTTCACATACAAAATTTGAATAACATCAATACAACTCAGAAGCCTATGTTTATTGAGTGTGCTATTCGATCAACTGATTTTGTTTGTTTGTTGTTTTCATCTTATTAGTAGAATTGTGAAATTCAAAAAAAAAATAAAAAAAAATGAATCCGAGTGACATACCGGTAATTATAATGGAATAACAATTTTTTTTATTATTTTCTGATTTTTTAACTACTTTTTATTTATTTAACTTTAGT
>NW_023460212.1:0-40685 GCF_013731165.1 Rhagoletis pomonella
GCATTAAATTTTAGAATGCGTAATTCTTAACTTAGGAATAAATAATCTTGTTTTAAGAAATTTTAACATTTAATTTAAGAAAAATTTTGGATTAAAATAAGACTTGAACGGTTTTAACTTAAGAATTATTAAATTTATTCTAATTACATATTATTCTTGCAATACCACGAAACGTACTTAAATACTTCCAAAATCAATCTTGAAAGTAGAATTTTCAATCTAAAAAAAAATTCTTGAAATAAGAATTTGTACTCCGTACTTGTAAGAATATTCGGTATTACCGTACTTTTGTGACCAAAATTCTTGATTTAGACTTGATTTAAGTACGAAATTCTTTATTTTTTTTCTGCGTGTACATATGTAGGTATGTGGTTTCAATCAAAAAAGCACAAAGTATTTTACTATTTAAATTTCAGTATTTCAATGATATGTTTGAGACCAATTGGAGAATTACATTGGAGTTCATGTTGAGAGCTATCATTTTCTCAACATGAGAAACAGTCCTTTTTCCATACTAAGAAAAATGCCCTTTTTGTTGAGAACGCTATGATCCTCCATGAGGTATTGTGTGTGTGTGTGTTGTTGTGGTATGATATTTGTTTGTCTTTTTGGATGCATGAAAAACTTGGTAGCAGAAATAGATAATATCAATGAAATGAAGTTTACAAATATGTGCTTTATAAATGTAGGTTTATTAATTAATTATATTTGTAAACGAATTTATATTAAATCTGCTAATAAAAAATATCTGCAATGAAATACAGTAAAACCCGCTTAATTACCTCAAGAAAAATATCAGCTTTTTGAGGTACTTAGACGGGTTAGGTACTTAAAAGAACCCGCTTAAGTACCTCGATGCGGGTACTTAAGCGAACACAATTATTGATGTAGTTAGTTAGTTCTTTTTAATTAACATAAATAACTTCTTGAAAAAAAAATGAACATTTAATGAAGTGTACGTATCGTAGCATTATCTAAACACACAAACAAAAACTTTATAAAAAAAATCGATAAATCAATGTTATGTCATTTTTACAAGAATACAATTCTTTAAAGTCATTGATTATTCATATTTATACATATATACAGTGTTGGACATATCTGTCATTTCGAACCAAATTCAAAATGATGTTGTTTGTCACTTATGCTTATTTATTAATTTTTAAGAATTTTCAATTAAAGCATAGTTCATGGCCTAACAAATACCATATAAATTTAAGCCTAAAATTGTTTAGAACACTGAAAAAAATCCACAAATTTTTATCAAAATATCAAACTTTTTTCTCAGAAGTGTTTATAGCCCATTCAATTTTAGTGTCATAATGTGTAAGTTTCATGTAGCGTTGATTTTTTAGAATTTTTTTGCCGAACATGTTGCGGAAGCACTTAAAAGGGGAAAATTATAAGTAAAATGGTAAATGGGATATGAAAAATTTAGGTACTTAGGCGGGTTGGGTAAATAAGCTGGGAGGTACTTAAGAGAGGGATTCACTTCACATTACATCAAAATATTCACGGTGCGCAAAAATGTTGGTTACTTAAGCGGGTTAGGTACTTAAGCGGGGTGGTACTTAAGCGGGTTTCACTGTAGATGAAATTGAAAGGTATGTAAAGAAATATACAATTTTAATGAAAATGTTCATAACTGTCTGAAAAACAAAATTAATAAATTGTAATCTGAAATAAAGTGCAAAATAAAGAAAATTTAATTGATAAAAATATTAAAAACATGCCGGCAGACTTATTGGGGGGGGGGGGGGGGGGGCAAATATACACATGAGTAGCGAAGCTGCCACCCACCTAATGCTAACATCTTACACGACTTTATTAGACAAGATTTGAAAAGTGATTTATTTCCATAAATATTGAAAATATTGAAAAATTTCTTAAATAGTTTCGGCTTAGATTGGCGGGATCTAATTGCTCTAATTGCTGGGAAAATCCGACGTTTTAAGATTTTTAGTATTTAAAAAAAAAAGTTTCCTAGTCAAAAATAATTTAAAACTGAATTATTTCCATATATATCGAAAATATCGAAACAATTCATGCATACATTCGACTTAGTTTTGGGAGATCTCTACAAAAAAAATGGAAAATAATTCTTTTCACAGTTGTTTTTTTTCAAAAAAATTCCAAGTCGAAAAGATTTAAAAACTTAGTTATTTCCATAAATATCGAAAATTTGGAAGAAATGCTTAAATAGTTGCGGCTTAATTTTTTCACAGGGGTTTGTTGTTTATTTTTTAATCCAATAACAATACATTTTTTTACTTGATAATATCAAAAAAATTGGAAAGTGTGTTATGACATTTTCGATTTATTTGAACGTTTTGTACAAATCACCAAAAGGAAATTATTTCTTTCCAAAAAATCTATTTACAAGAAAATCTAACACCAATAAAGTTTTATAATTGAAAATCTTACAAAATATTACAAAAATTGAAAAAATGCTATATAACGTTTTCGATTTATTTTCATGGTATTTGTGGAGATCACCGAAAGGGGATTTTTTTTGATCGAAAAATGTTTTCACAAAAACACAAACATTTATCTATTTGCAATAATTAATTAAATATCACAAAAATCGGAAATTGAAGCGATCTCATATTGTGTTTATTATAAGTTTTTCTAATCGTTCAAATCATATACTATTGTTTGTTTGTGCATCAATGGAAACACCGACTTATATTGTAATAGATCGTTTAACATAGGCTAGAAAATGCAACCTAGCGGAGTTTTGTAAATACAATTAAACCTACTACTTGTTCAGTTCGTAGCAACACTTACAGTAGCTCTTGTTGCTCTGTAGAGAATTAGTCTGTTCCAATAGCAGTGCGGTTTACAGGATTTAGTCAGAACTTACAGGAAGTCGTTCCTATTGACATAAAACCTGTAAGTGGGGACACTTTTGAGAGAGTAACTGAGCAACTGTTCCTAGTCAGAAATTACAGAATTTAGTCCAGAGTTTTTTTCCTGCAAGTTCATGAAAAGTGTCAAACGATCAGCTGATTTGCATGCGCAAACAACAACAAAAGGCGATGAAAGCAAAGAACCTTATATTTGTAAAAAAAATGGAAGTAAACCACGAAATGTTTGAATACGTATATATTTTAATAATTATTTAGTGATATTTCAGCCAAATCAGTGTTGTACAAATGACATGTAAACAAACCGACTGACGTTTTTACAGGAAATAGTGCTTTTTGCGTTCCCGTTCCCTTCTGCATCTGTTCTCCTTTTACTCCCACTTGAGAGAGCAAAATTGTAGTTTGACAGTTCCACAGGTTTTAGTCCGAAGTTCAAAGGAACATACTATATATAAGTTGCGTTGCTGATCTTTAAATTTCAATCGGCTTCGAGCTTGCGCCAAGTAAGGTATCTCGTCCGGCATTGCTTCGGACAGTGCCTTGCTTTGAAACAAACCCGAAGGTGATTTTTTGTACATGTGTATAGTTCGTGTCTTTTTTTATTCAAACAAACGAATTGCTGTTTAGCGTACCCGCGTGTATGTCCGTGGAACAACGCGATCCATCGGCAGTGGAAGAATTCATTGCAGCTATCTCAGTTTACAAGGACATCGAAAGAATTTCTGACGCTGATGCCTTGCGCGGTGTGCCACTTCTGCTGGAAGAGTACGCAGCGACCTGGTGGATCGGTGTGAAGGACACTGTCGCGACCTTTGAGGAAGCAGTTGAGCTGATCCGGACGACATTTTCTCCGCCAATGCCCGATTGGAAAATTTACATAAAATTTTTCGAGCAAAAGCAGCAAACGCGCGAAGCTACCGACAGCTTCATATGTAAGAAGCGGCTACTGTTTTCGCAGTTGAGTGACCCCATAAGCGAAGCAGTACAGCTCAATATGACGTACGGTCTATTGTCTATCAAGATAAGAGAGCGAGAGCGTCGCGATAAAGTTTCCACGTTCGACGAATTAATATCAAATTGTCGGGATGCAGAAATGATTTTGGCTGAAGCAAAGAAGCTTACAATCGCATCTACCGATAAAAACAAATCTGTGGAAGGGCCCTAAAGGCGCTCGTTTTGCAGGCTACGCGGCCACACTGTAGATGTTTGCTTCAAAAAGAAAAAGGTGTGTACCGCGCAAACTGCGCAAAATGCTGTGGGCATAATAAAGAAAGCCCTCATTATCTGTCGTTTAACTGCGTAGCTACCACTGTCGTTGGAAGATGTATTCCATCGGTCCACATTGCGATGTTTGGAATTAAAGGTGAAGCTTTATTCGACACAGGGGCGAAAACGAGCGTAGCCTGCGCAAATTTAAAGAAAATCCTTAGTAGCAAGAGGTGCGTATTTCAAGATGTCATGCCAGACGTCTCCTTGGCAGATGGCACCACCACCATGCAAAGGGTACTATCCACTATTTGCGAGGTAACAATTGTCAACAGGGTGAGGAATTCGGTTGGTATCCCTACCAAACTCTACGAAAAATCGTACGCTTATCGGAGCAGACTTCATGGAGCAGGCGATAATCGTCCTGAATCTGGCACAAAGATTCTGGTATTTTGAAGACGAGCCAAAGGTGAAATATGATTTTGCTAAACCTAGCGATGGCAGTCAAATATTCGCTATGGATATCGCAGGTGCCCACGTGGTGACGAGTTACCACCAAGGCTTTGAATGAATATTCAAACTTTCTGTGTTACATCAATAAGTGCGGTGAAAATGCGACAGATGATTATTCTCCGGAAGCTTGCCCAGAGACTAACTACGGGCCAGTCGCTAAAGGTAAACGGTCGCATCAAAATTATTATTCGCCACAGGCCGCGCAGGACATTTTCAGAAGTGCGTTACCGGTTGGCCAAATAACTCCCGAAAATACATCTTGGACGTTTGCACCGCCTATGAAAGTGAAGAAACCTCTAGAAGACTTCGAGAAATTTGTTGCCTAAAATTTCTTTTCTCTTAACATGTTCGAATTTAATGAGCAGCAGAAAACCGATTGCAGCCCAACAACGGATCAGAAAGCGGAGTTAGATGCATTATTATCCAAGAACGCTGACGTATTCGAGGAGCCAACCTCGACAACACCATTAGCCACACATCGAGTCGATACTGGCGAACATCTTCCAATCACTTTTCCTCCATATCCTATATCGCCCCAACGCAAAGAACAGCTAAAACACGAAATTGGTAAAATGCTAGAAACAGGAGTTATTGTTGAGTGCGAATCACCATGGCCGGCTCCTGTAGTAATAAATAGTTCCGAAAAAGACAGGTGGAGTACGCATCTGTAATGACTACAGAGAACTAAACACCATAACTAAGGCAGATAGATACCCGTTGCCTCGTGTTGACGACTTACTGCATGCCGCAAAAGCCACAAATTCAACTTTGGATTTTCAGTCCGGTTATTGGAAAGTTGGTCACGCCATTCGGGATGTAAAAATTTACTCGCATGCCCTTTGGTTTGCGAAACGCGCCAGCGACATTTAAACGCTTAATCGATCATCTTAAAATATCACTAAAGGATCTAGTTTTAGTTGCGTACTTAGACGATATAATTTTATGCTCAAAGAACTTTGAAGAGCTCGTGGAAGAACGCAATCGACTTTTAAATCGCTTACGACAATTTGGTCTTAAGGCTAACATCGACAAGTGTCGCTTTGCATTCCACGAAATTAAGTACTTGGGGCACATTTTGACTCCAAATCTGATAGTGGTCGATCCACAGAAGGTTGCATCAATAACATCGCGCAAACCGCCGAAAAACCTTAAGGAGCTGCTATCATTCCTTCAAGCTTCCTCCAGGTATAGGCGCTTCGTGCCTCAATTTGAGGATATTGCGAATTCACTATCCCATCTAACGAAGAAGAACTCTATCTGGTCGTGGACAGATAAGCAACAATCAGCATTTGATGAGCTGAAACAACTCCTGACGACATCACCCATTTTGAAGCAAGCTGACGAAAGCCTGCCATTCATTCTGAAGATTGATGCCAGTGGATATGCACTTGGGGCAGTTATACTCCAGGGGGATGGTCCAGATGAGCACCCTATTGAATATGCCAGTAGACTACTGCCCAAGGCTGAACAAAATTACTCCACAATCGAGCGAGAAGTCTTAGCCATCGTGTGGCCGTACAGAAATATCGTGGATATATCGAAGGATCGGAGGTAACTCTCATTACGGATCCCCGACCGTTGAAGTGGTTAATGACACTTAAATTACCAACTGGACTCCAAGCTCGATGGGCATTAATCCTACAGCCGTACAACATAAACATCGATTACAAACCGGGAAAGAACAACGTAGTGGCGGACATGCTATCAAGGTCACCTTGCGAAGGAAAGCATGGCACAGACGAACTCTGTCATATATGCTCTTTTGATGTGGAACTATCGCAACGAGGAGCGAAAGAGACTCGAGAAGGCCAACTTGGTGATCCAGACTGTTTCAAAAGGAAGACAGATGACGCCGCGTATTGGGCCAAGGAAGGACATCGAAACCCACGTCAAAAATTGCATTGACTGCCAGCGCTACAAGGCCACTAACTTAAAGCCAATGGGGTTATATCAAACGGTATTGAGCAAACAGCGTTTTGAAGCAATTGCTATCGATTTGTTTGGACCATTACCTCCCGGCGCAAATGCGCTACAATGGATCTTCATCGCAAAAGACATCGCCAGCCGCTGGGTGGAGCTTTTTGCATTAACCGAAGTTACCGCCTAAAACTGCTAATTGACGAAGTAACTCTGCGCTATGGAGTCCCGAGGAAGGTCATCAGCGTCAACGGAGTCCAATTTGTATCCTCAGTGATGCAGAAGGTTTGCTTTGGTCTCAACATAGACCAAGTTTTTACGCCTGTTTACCATCCACAAGCAAACCCCGTTGAAAGGAAGAACCGTGATCTAAGGACATAGTTGGCGATATTGGTTGGAAAGCAGCATCGAGACTGGGCAGAGAAGTTGCCAGCCATACGCTTCGCCATGAACACCACTCGCTGCCAAAGCACTGGTTACACTGCCGCTTATCTAACTTTTGGCCGCGAGCTGAGAACTATTGATGAGATTCAGCACGACTTGAGAGCTGTTATTCACTCCGAAAACTTTATTGCGGAAATCATGCCATACTTGAGCACTCTTGCTGAGGTGTTCGCATCTGCTCGTGAATTTGAACTAAGATAGCAAGATGCCAACAAAGCTCTCACCAATCCACGAAGACATAACCAAGAAAACTTAGAAATTGGTTCCAAGGTTCTAGCCACTACTCACGTTTTGAGCAACGCTTCCAAAGGTGTGACATCCAAATTCATTCCTAGAAGAGATGGAACTTAAGTCATCATCACGAAATGAGGAACTACTGCTTATGTAATCGCGCATGAAGATAACCTCCGCCAACCTTTAGGCACCTACCATGCCTCATCGTTATTTCCATATCGAAGTGCTACCACTGAAGAAGGATGCCTCATCGGATCGATTTTCAGCATCCTAGGGGGAGACTGAAGCGATCTCATATTTTGTTTATTATAAGTTTTTCTAATCATTCAAATCATATACTATTGTTTGTTTGTGCATCAATGTATACACCGACTTATATTGTAATAGATCTTTAAACATAGGCTAGAAAATGCAACCTAGCGGAGTTTTGTAAATACAATTAAACATACTACTTGTTCAGTTCGTAGCAACACTCTTGCTCTTGTTGCTCTGGAGAGTACATAAGTCGCGTTGCTGATCTTTAAATTTCAATCGGCTTCGAGCACAGTATATACACTAATAAACCTTTTCGCATTTTTTCACCATTTGCTCCCCGAGGAGTACTTTTGGGTTGTGTGCAGCGCTTTCGTTTGGCGCGCACGGCAACACTTACTGTGGGGAATTTCGCCTCATGATTAGAAAAAGTTCATTTCGAGGATAAAATATACATAATTGTGTGTTATTTTTGAACAAAATGTAGGTGAAGTACAGGGATGCCGTTTGGATCTAAATAGATCCAATTGGATACATTTTTAGGCGAATTTATGCGGGATACTTATTTTTTCCGGTCAGTATAAATGTGGATACTTTTTTAAATAGGCCAAAATTTTATATTTCCTATAAAGTTTTTTCGTTCAAAAATCGATTTTCGTTAAAGATGGTAGAAAGCATTACGTTTTCTGAACGTATAAAGAATCGCTATTAAGCGTGAAATTAAAGCATTTTATTTTTTGTGAACGAAGCAATGAACATATGAAGAGATCTCACCAAAATAGGTATAAGCGCAATTGCTTTAATTATCTTAAAAGGATGCTTTAAGCAAGATCTTAATATACATATCGTCGTTTAAAGTACAAAATCGCCTATCAACAAAATGCAAAACCGCGTATGTGACGTTGCATAAATTATTTTCTAGAGAGTAAGAACACTCATATTTCAAAATGGTACTCTTTTTTATAAAGCAATCGCATTTCTGGCTAGTATCTTTCAGGACGAATGGATAAGGATTGAGCTTGTGTGAGCAAATCCTATTTTTGGCAGCAAATGTCAGTTACGCGGTTTTGCAGAATGACGATACGCGGTTTAAACGACGATATACATATATAAAGTAAATTATACTCTTTCTGTAGTAATATCTTTCATATCACATATTTTCATTTGTTAATTTAAAAAGAAAGAATATTTCAATGCAGTTCAAAAAACTAAATTTGATTTATTTAAGGAGACTTTTATGAATTTTACTGAAAAGACTTTAAATACACTAAAAAAATTGTATTTATTTGCGCATATTAAGAGAGGTAACCAGTTTCCTCTTTTAATGTGTGCAAATTCGCACGCCGTGTAATAAAATTAATCATTGCCTGTTTACTCTTACATACCAAATTTGTCGCAAGAGCAAAATTACACATAAAATGTTTAAATAAAGTAATGTTTATTATTAGTAGGAAATGAGTAGTCCACTTGCAAACAGCGTTATGTGATTTTATAATAGAAAGCCATAAATTTGAAAAAGTGACTACGACAACAAGTAACATTTTAATTGAATCTTTTTTATTATTACCTGAAATTTTGGATAAATAGGAGCCTTATAAAATTGTAACTTAACATAACATGTCATAAGATAACATTAACAGTCTATACGACCTAAAGCAGCTTTCTAAGTTCATCAGAAGATTGATACTTTTGAAAGTTCATAAATAAGTATGATAGCGACTTTTGGAAGAACACTTAACATTTGATGATATTTTTTCAGAATATAAAAAGATTTTGCACTCTGTTGTTAGTGGACATGAAACTACTTTAAATACTGGTACGTAATCCGCAAAAAACTAAGAATCGAAAAATTTTACACAGCGCACTTTGCAAGTAGACTACTCAAATGTATTTGTAGTTTGAAAATTTTTGCTATTTTAAACATTCTATATATGTGTATTTATGTGTATATTTTAAAGATCCCAAGTTCAAAATCAAATACTGAACATCTTATACGTATATTTATACAGATTCTTGTTGAAAAATAGATACTTTTCAGTAGTAGTTTTACATGCAAAATACTTATACACGAAAAATGTACTTTATAAATTGAAATTACAAATGCTTGATTTTATGCACATGTATTCCAAGTCCTTAGGATGGGTTAAATTATGTCTTTTTCATGAAAATGTTTGGTTTTCTTACAAATTATGAGATGTATATGTAACAAAAAAAATTGGATACATTTTTGGCTTGGTCAGGGATACATTTTCTTGAGACGGCGCGGCAACACTGGTGAAGTATAATATTCATCTTTAATGTATGCATATATCCATGCTTAATGAAGAATAATGTCAATAGTTAAGTACGTAGTTAACGCTTGTGTTTTATAAACTGGAAAGCTCAAATCGTAATTATAGCTTTGAATGGAGTTTTCTTAAATGTAAGTTTTAAATAAAAAAAGTCCTTTGTAAGATTATATTTTTATGAAAAGCGTAAATTTTGTGAATTTGTCAAGCCAAATTCTAAATTTCCGAATACATTTAAGTCTTTATTTACAAAAAAAAACAAGATTTGTATAGCTATACAGACCCAATTGCCTGCCAGCGCATCCGCCGGGACTATGGTTGCCAGATTTTGAAACGGAGAAGGCAGTACATTTATATTTTCGATAGAAAAAAAGCAGTACATGACATAAGAAAGGAGTACAATTTTTTTTTGAATTTTTTGTGCAATTTATTGTTACAAATTACCATTAATTAGGTACAAACAAACAAAGATATATTTTCAAGGCAACAATAAATGTGAATAAAATAATGTAAAAAAAATATTTTTTTAAAAACAACATTTTTTTAACATGTACAATCAAAGGAATTAAATAAAGTAGTGTAACAAAAGATTTTTTAGTAAGAAAATTTTGTCAAAACTGCACTAAAATGAATAAAATAAAATCAGTCAAGGTCTCGTTAAAGTTACTAAAAGGCAATTAGGTGAAAGGAGTTATTCAAACTCTAATGAAAATTACTAAAAATTTGTAGAGTAACTTCGGTATCCATATATGGCCCACCCTTAAATTTTTTGGCAATAAAACTGCGAATTCAACTTTAATTCATCTATTTGTTACCTTAAAAGGCGTTAAAAATATTATCAAATCAGTCTCCAATAAACAATGTTCAGAAAAATAACACAAATAAAAGATACAATGGAAAAATCAAATGAACTTCAATTTAGCACTTTGCAAAAATGTGCGGTTAATATGGACCATGGCGCGTTAAATATGGACTAGGGTGGTCCATATTTTACTCGCTTTATGAGCAGCAAAAATCGCAAATAAAATATTTTTTTTTCGTTCCCGGAACATAGCTCATGTGCCCACATTGTACATATAACACATTGCACCCATGCTTCTCCTCCTTTATCGTCAGAAAATAAACCTGAACAATAGATGCATTTGGCATCTTCCTGATAAGATCTGTCTGGACTAAGATCTGGCGAGTCATTTAAGACGAAGTTGTCGTCACTTTCTGATGAAGTATTTTCTTCTACACGTTGACTTTTCTTCTGAAAAATAAGTTTGAAGTAAATTAGTATCTTTGTATTTATTTCGTAGTTTCTATCTAAGTTCATACCTTCGTTTTTAAAATGTTTTCTTTTCTTGTGCCTTTTTCAAGTTTTGGCTTTCTTTTCTTGACATGTCTCTCACCCTTTGTTTTCTTCAGAGATTCTTCTAAAGCCTGCTTGTATGATGATGATGAAATTAGTTCTGCTTTTCCTGTTTTTCGTCCGCGGTTTGAAGTTTTCTTGATACCTACCGGAATCGGGGAAATCTCTTGAGGCATTATATAAGAGCTTGATCTTATACCAGAGGACGTAGACGGTTCGAAAGAAATGGGTTCTACTACATCGGAATTGAATTCTGATTGCGACAATTCAGAAGTTTGTACGGTTGGTAATGTAGACGTAACTGTACTCTCCATGCAATATATCGGTGCTTCAACTTCTTCTGCCTCCAAAAAGTCGTGGTCGTTAAAAATATTTCTATTAAAGGGGCATATTCCGGTTGAAGAAAAACCTTTCACAGCAATTTCTCCAGTTTGCGTTTTCATGTAAGATCGACCAAATAATTCAATAATGTCAAAATGTGTTAAAGCTTTTGCATTATTTATGACCCAGCACCTTATTTCCTCGGTCAAATATTTTTTTAACGGCCCCATAAAAGTTTTGTCAAGAGGTTGAATTTTATGGCTTGAATGTGGAGGAATCGAAAGAATGTGAACGTGGTTATTTCTAGCTAGCTCAATGATTTCAATGTTTCTTGTGTGACTTGTATGCCCGTCTAAAATGAGCAACACAGGAGATGATTCAGAAGGTTTAACGGTAGCAAGGAAGTGCTTGAACCATTTAGTAAACAAATTGGTTTGAACCCATCCAGAGGGATGATTAGCATGTATCGATCCCGGAGGTGCTCCTTTCATAAGAAGAGGATTGTCCCTCTTTCTAGGGAAAATAAACATTGGTGGCACGAACGATCCAGCTGCACTCATACACAAAATGGCAGTAATTAAGGATCCCCTTTCAGCTGAAGCAAGAGCTCGTATCTGTTTGCGGCCTTTCAGAGCCAAAACCTTCGGCATTTTGGCTGGCACAACGGATATTCCAGTTTCGTCTACATTGTAGATGCTATTAGGAGAAAAATTGTATGTTGTCATTTCCTTTTCAACCAGATCAAAGAAAACTGCCACGTTTTCCTTCGAAAACCCTCTTGCTCGGGCTACAGATGTGCTGGTTGGTTGACGGAACGACAGAGATGGGTGGCGCCGAAGAAATAAACGTAACCAATCTCTTCCTGCTGTTTCTTTTATCACTGAAAACGGGTTTGGTAAACTATTTTTTACAGCCAATTGAAATGCCAAGGATCGTATATTATTCCGTGTTAATCCAAACAGTTTCGCTTCCATAAGCAGTATATACTCGACAAGAGAATCTTCGAGTTCAGGTGGGAAAATGGGTTTTCTCCCAAGTTTAGCTGCCAGTACTTCCTCTACAGGTCTTCCCTCATCTGCCACTAAACGCCGCAGCGTGGTTTTAGGTACGTTGTACTCCTTAAATGCCTTCAAAAATCCCATTTTTTAGACTTTACAGCAGAAATTGCTTCCATCATGTTTTCCTTGCGCCACGTCTGACGTTTTTTCGGAGCTGGACTTGATTTTGGAGCCATTATTGTACTTCAAAAGAAAATTATTTATTATTACCGACGTTGAATGAAACACGTGTCAAATATGGCCCACTGGTCCATATTATCAACATCTTAATGGGCCATATTACCCGCACTATACATTTTTCACTGCTTTTTCATTTATGCACACTTCACGAGTTATTTATTGAAATTGGATTCCACTTCAAGAAATACCGGTCCAAGCACTATATATTTAACACTCCAAAACATATTTTTCAATTAAAATTAAACATAAAAAAACTTTACGAAAACGTACCAAAAAATACTAAGTTGCCACCAAAAAATAATTTTCGTGCAATAGTGCGCACATCTGTTTCACCACACTCGTCAACACTGATCGTGCTCTGCTAAAATATGTGTGGAGCGAAGTCACTGTGTGATGTTTTGACTTTGTGGCTGGGAAGATATTCAGGTGGGCCATATTATACACATGGGCCATATATGCCGCACTTACTCTACTAATTTACTTCGTTTTTAAAAAAGTTTGTCGCGCGAATAGCAAACCGGCATTTAAATATCTGCATACATACATATATACACCTAACCAATTATGCATGTATGCTGAATTCGCCGACAAGCTTTTTTAAAAATTAGTACAAATTGTTAGTAATTTTCATTAGAGTTTGAATAACTCCTTTCACTAAATGGCTTTTAGTAACTTCAACAAGACCTTAACTTATTTTATTTTATTCATTTTAGTGCAGTTTTGACAAAATTTTCTTACTAAAAAATCGTTTGATACATTACATTATTTTATTCCTTTGATTGTACATGTTAAATAAAAGCTTGTTTTTAAAAAATATTTTTTTTAAAATGATTTTATTTTCTAATTTTTAGTCCATTTATATATTGTATATTAAAAAGTGTTATTTTATTTTATGTACCAAATTTTGCAATAGATATTAAAATAATTCAACTTGCAATGAAAGAGAACAGAAGTCTATGCAAGCAAAATGTTGTTTGCTTACTTTTTGTATAAACATACGTATCGTCGTTTAAAGTACAAAACTGCGTATCAAGAAAATGCAAAACCGCGTATGTGAGGTTGGCAAAATTTTATAGGAGAGAGTAAAACTTGTCTTATTTCAAACCGGTTCTCTCTTTTATCCCTAATTATCTGTTCTTCTTATATCCAAGTATCGATATAAGGGCTTGATGGCAGGAGCTTCCGGTGAGGATACATCTCTTTTTGGCACAAATGTCAGTTACAAGGTTTTGCAGAACCACGACACGCAGTTTTGTACTTTAAACGACGATATGTACATATAGCAGCAGTTAATTTCATGTAAAGAAATGGCGTGTCGTCCATTTCCGCTGTAGCGTATGTAAAGGGTGCATATATTTAGGCGCAATATCTAACTACTTCTGGCGGGTGACATCTGGAGTCTTCTAATTGTATCTCCTTGGCATAATGCCTACAACGAGGTTCATATCCAGACTAGGTTGATATCTAGAATTTGCTTGTAAAAATAAATAACTATATGGGTTGGCTTTCCAATAGGAGTGGTTGTTAAAGAGATGGAGATCGAAGGGGGAGTGGACGTGGCACCTTTTCCGACCTTTTTGGAGAGGGCACGAACCGCCATTGACAAAAATGTTACTCCCGACCACCTATGGTTCCCTAGAGACCCCTTAGAAAAATTACCAAAAGTCACAATTTTCAGTTGCGTTTTTTCGTTTGAAAAAGGTTGAATATTCATTTGCACGGGACATTTTATATACCCTTGATAACAAAAGAGGTGCCTGCCCCTCTTCCCCGGCAACACAGAAAGGAGAACTGTACTTAGCAAGGGTTATAATCCCTAAGCGCGGCCGAAGGCCACCTGCGCAGAAAGGAGTTAAGTGCAAAAATACTTTGGATACCGGAGCCGGAATTATATCCACAAGCAGGGGCGCACCCAGGAATATATTTTAGGGGGGGTTTTATATTTCTGAAGATATATCACCGGAAAATACTGAACATTTTCTTCAGATAATACCCTCTTTAAAATACATTTATGCAAGTTTTATGTACAGTATGTAATAAATAAATAAACGTTTTAAAATTCATAAACTACACTTTATTTACAGATTAACAGAACTCAAACGCTTTTAACCGACTTCAAAAAAAAGGGAGGTTATTATCTCGCCGGAATACATAACTTTGGACCACGTGAATCGTTTTCAATAATCCTTTTTTTATTAGAAAGATAGTACCTCAAGGTTCGTCCCGTAATTTGTTTTAGAGATCCGATGATTGGATCATGAAGAAATTAACGGTACCCCTAAATTTGAATATGAGAATTGAAGTCGGTTGTGTTCTTTCCTTAAAAACTACTTGTTTAATAAAAAGTTCTATAAACTCAAGATGCGCTCAACTTTCAAAAGTACCTAATAAAAAGATTTAAAAAAATAAATTTATTGATTCCATGAATTTTTGCACTTCTATGTTCATTTTTTCGATTTCTGGTTTTTGATAGAAATGGTGATTTTCCACGATTGCTAAATTTTTTTTTAATATTTCAAATACCGAAAAAATTAACTGAACTCTCAAGAAAAACGAAAAATTCATATAAAACGACGTACGAGAAATGGAAAAGAAATTTTCTTCTACCAAAATTTCTTAAATCAGTTTGCAGCTCTCAAGAAAAAAAATGCTCGTATATTTATTCCCTCATGAAAATTTACAGCAAAAGCAAAGCGCTTTTTCAAGCAACAGAAATTATAATGAATATTTCTTATAATTTCCTTGAGAGCTGGATTCTTAGCTTTAAGATACAGATTGTATTTGAGGTTATTAGCTTTAGGGGGGTTTGAACCAAAAAACCCACCCCTTGTGTGCGCTAATGTCCACAAGAAATGTTATATACTTTTGACGAAGAGAGGGGTTCCTCCTCTCTTCTTCGGTAACACAGAAAGGAGTAAGGGTTATAATCCCTAACCGAATTCTACGCAAAAATACTGTGGGCCCAAGTGAAAATTGTGATTTTTGGCGATTTTCTAAGGGGTCTCTGGGACCCATAGGGCGTCTAGGTGGGGGTTGGAGTTGCCACGCCACTCCCCCTTCTCTCACCGCCTCTCCAATGACCGCCCTTATAGGTAAGAATTCCAGACTCTTCCTGAATGTATGGCCAGTTTTTTAATTTAAGCCTTTTAATCTATATATATAAAAATGAATGTTTGTCTGAATGTTTTAATGAAATTTCTACGGTAGGTGCATATAATCACTGGGAGTGTTATAGAACAAAACTAATGTCAATAGGTGGCGCTCCAGTAGAGATATTTCTAAAATCCGTATTTACGGTCCGATTTGCTTAAAATTCGGTACTTAGGTAGCTTTTTGTCTGGATAAGCTTATAGATTCCTGTTTTCCAGTTTACATGCAATTTCGAATATAAATAGCTTTGAGCAACCACCATATCAAGGAGCGAATTCGTCACTAAGCAAGATATTTTTGCGCCCATCAGAAATAACGGATAATGTCAAAATATAATTATAATCTATATATATAAAAATGAATGTTTGTCTGTATGTCCTTTATAGGCGTCAAAAGTACCCAACCGATTTTAATGAAATTTTTACGGTAGGTGAATATAATCAATGGCAGTGTTATAGAACAAAACTAATATCGGTAGGTGGCGCTCCAGTCGAGATATTTCTAAAATCCTTATTACGGTCCGATTTGCTTAAAATTGGGTACGCAGGTAGCTTTTCAGCATATATTAGCATATGTGATCCATTTTTTCCGAGAAGTGGACCAGGGACCGATCTATTCGAAAAAATTGTATTTACGGTCCGATTTGCTTAAAATTCGGTACGTAGGTAGCTTTTTAGCACATATTAGCATATATGATCCAGGTTTTCCGAGAAGTGGACCAGGGACCGATCTATTCGAAGAAATCGAATTTATGGTCCGATTTCCTTAAAATTCGGTACTTAGGTAGCTTTTTGCCTGGATAAGCTTATAGATTCCTGTTTTTCAGTTTTCATGCAATTTCGAATATAAATAGCTTTGAGCAACCACCATATCAAGGGGCGAATTCGTCACTAAGCAAGATATTTTTGCGCCCATCAGAAACAACGGATACTGTCAAAATATAATTATAATATATAATATATCTCAACTAATATATATTTAGAACCGTTTGTTAGTTTTCGCAAGGCTCGAGAGCGGCTGAACCGATTTTTTTGAAACTGCCACCTGCCGCACGTGTCCCAAGGATGGTTTTAGGCTAAAAAAAAAATCAATATGGAAAGGCGGCGTGGCACCTCCCATACCAACCGAATTTCTCATGCTACATATCTCTGAAAGTGTGCATGGTAGAGTTCTGGAACTTTGTATGAAGATATACGAAATCAATCGCATACCCTTGGAGAAAAATTTAAGGTATTTTAAACAAGGGGTGTGGCATCACTCATACAAACCAAATTTTTCATACTACGTATCTCTGGAAATGTTCATGGTAGAGTTCTGGAACTTGGTATGGAGATATACGAAATCAATCGCATACTCTTGGAGAAAAATTGGAGCTATTGGAAAAGGGGGCGTGGCATCTTCCATACAAACCGAATTTTTCATACTGCATATCTTTGGAAGTGTTCATGGTAGAGTTCTGGAACTTGGTATGGAGATATATAGAAAATCAATGGCATACTCATGAAGAAAAAGGGCAGCTGTTGGAAAGGGGGGCGTGGCACCTCCCATATAATCGAATTTTTATACTGCATAGCTCTGAAAGTATTCATGCTACAGTACTGGAACTTCGTACGGAGATATGTATGTAGTTGAAATCAAGCCCATATTCATGGAGAAAATTTGGGCTATTTGAAAATGGGGTGTGAGGCCTACAAACGTACCGACCTTTAGCTATCTTTGAATGTATTTATAATTCTTCTGTAGGTGTGTTTGTGAGTGAAATCCTCCTAAATGGTTGTACGGATTTTACCGAAACTGTGTTGTGTGTGTTTGAGTGTGTCTCTGGATGGTTCAGTTTCACAATTTAATGCGACAGTTGGCGCTGTAGTTGAGTTATTACTAAAAATCTTATTTATGATCCGATTTGGCCAAATATGTATGCAATACTATTGCAAAAACGTGCTGCCAAGTGGTGCTGAAGTCATGTTATTACTAAAAATAGCCAAGTGAGAAAGGGGCCGTGAAGGTCAGATTAAATCGAGCGTTGCGATTGGCCCAATGGATGTGATTTTCCCATATTATTATGCGTTCAAACTTTTAAGGTATTTCGTCTGAAATAAGTAGATGCATATTGCATTTCTGTAGAACAATGATCCGCACCCATTTTGAAATTGCCACCAACTATACTGTAAAGCTTCTAGGACATTCACTATAGAACCGAGTCATTGTTGCCGCCAGGGAGTGAAGAGGAAAAAAGTTATTTCGCTTTGCGAATAACCGTGCTATGAAATGCCGCACAACTGGAGAATTTCAAGAACTTCTCACGGATATAACACTTTGCTTAGGTTATTTAAAGCGGCAAATGTCCACCAAACCATAATCTTAGCAGACGAATGTGCCAATAAAAATCGTAAACGTGAATTGTTGGTGAAAATGTTGGACCATAAAGTTTCAATAAAATATGTATTACTTAGTAATTATAACAACTTTATTCACTTATTCAGTACAACTCATATTCATAACCACAAGTCAGAAAAGCACATTTTAATATAACTCAACGTCAGCGCTCTTCCATGCCAGGGTTGCTCGCCGTCAGTGCTGTCCCCTTGTCAGCTACAGGGTGCCACATCCCTCCTCTGTTTACCAGTTTGACTTTTAACCCTTGTCCGGTAGTAGGGGTTCCGCTTTCTGGAATAGGAGCCTCGTGATTCTGATCCGAATTACCTGTGGATGAAATAGATTGTGGTGCATTAGCTCCCGCCCCCGGTGTCTCAGTGGTTGGTGAGTTGTTATGGAGGGCAGACCCCATAGTGGATGAATTTTCTTTAAGTGGGCCACGTTTCTCATCAAAGTTCGACCTCCCCCTTCTACCTTTACTATATTCCCCTTCCTCTCTATCAGCTTATATTCTGTTGTATCGCAATTGGAAGTTAGTTTGTGTGGAAACACGACATTATTTATATACACTTTATCTCCCACCTTTATGTCTATTTCCTTTGCCCCTCTCTTCCTATCCGCTGCTTCTTTCCCTTTCTGCTTGTTTACCTCGTCCCTTTCTTTCTCCACGGAATCTGAAAACTCCCCGACTAGATCTTTTATACTTGGTATTTTATCCCGAATGACTCGGTTATACATTAATTCAGATGGGGCTGTGCCTGTGGTGCTATGAGGGGTAACATTGTACATAAGCATGAAATTTTGTATTTCCTCTTTGTAAGTTTTCTTGTTTAGGTGTGCAGTTTTTAACCGCTTGACTAAATTCTTATTCATATTTTCTACCTCGCCATTAGCCTGTGGCCAATATGGAGGAGTTCTAATTTGCTTTATACCACACGTTTTACAGTACTGCTGAAATTCCATGCTTATGTACTGCCTGCCATTGTCCGTGCGTAAGTATTCAGGAAACCCCAGTCTGCTAAAAATTTTTTTCATGGAGTCAATGATGGTGGTCGACGAGATTGACCTTAAAAATTTTATTTCCATGTATCTAGAGTAGTAGTCTATTAGCACGAGTACATACTCGTTGTTTGGCAAGGGGCCTAGGAGATCTGAAGCTACGCAGATCCATGGTCCAGTGGGAAATGGAGTTCTGTCCATCGGAGCTGGATTTGAATCTTTGGAGACCAAAATGCAATCCCTACAATTTTTAACAAATTGTTCTACCTCCCGATCTATTAGTGGCCACCATACTTTCGACCTCACCCTACGTTTCATGGCAGACTCCCCCGGGTGGCCTTCGTGAGCTAGCTCCAGAACTTTTCTCCTTAGTGTGGCCGGAATAATGATGCGTGTTCCTCTTAAAAGCATGCTTCCAACTGTCGACAGTTCAAAACGGAACCTGTATAAGCTATTCGAAGTTGCAGTTTCCCATGAATCGTTACTCAAACAGGACATAGCATCAACGATTTCCTCATCAAGAATGCTGTTTTCGGCGATTTCGGAGATAGTCATTGACGTTGGGATGGAGCTTTCGATCACTTGTAAGATGTTGTGCTCCCCCTCCAAATCCAAACAATTCGTGCTCGATGGTTGACATAGCCGAGATAGAGCGTCAGAAATATTTTCTTTCCCTGCCTTGTAGATTACTTTGAATTTATATGCTTGGAGCCGTAAAAGCCATCTTTCTATTCGAGCTGGGGGCTTGGAGGTTGGCTTAAAAATTGCTTCTAGCGGTTTGTGGTCAGTTACAAGCTCGAACTCGAGCCCTGCTAAGTAGAAATAGAATTTCTCTACGGCCCACACCAAAGCTAAGCTTTCCTTCTCTGTTTGCGAGTATCGTATTTCAACTTTCGATAGACTTCGGCTGGCAAATGAAATTATATTCGGCTTATCTTCTTCAGGTAATTGGACTAATACAGCACCCAATGCCATTTTGCTGGCATCCGCGATTAGACGTGTTCTTTTGCTAGGGTCGAAATATGACAACTTGGTGACTTCTGCCAATCGTAATTTAAGGTCTTTGAAGGCCCTCTCTTCGGCTTCACCCCAAACGAATTTACTCTCTTTGTTTAGAAGACGTCTTAATGGCTCGGTCCGGTCGGCTAAATCTGGGATAAATTTCCCCACATATGTGATGAGACCCAGAAAATTTCGCGTTTCCTGTTTCATTACGGGGTTGCGAAATGAGGTAATTGTGATAATCTTCTCTGGATCTGCCTCAATTCCCTTGTCAGCAAGAATGTGGTCAAGGAATTTCAATTTGTTAGTTCTCCAAATACATTTCTCGTCATTAAGCAGGACATCGTTTTCTTTAAATATGTTGAGAACCTTCTTGACACTTTCGTCATGTTGTTCCTCATTGTCGCCGAAAATTATTACCTCATCAATATAATTCATAACGTTTGGACACGGTGCCAACATTTCTTCTAGTTTCCGTTGGAAAATCTCTGGAGCCGAGTTGATACCAAACATGAGTCGTTTATACCGAAAGAGTCCTTTAGGGGTAATAAAAGTTGTGATCTCTCTGCTGGACTCATGGAGCTCGAGTTGGTGGTATGCGTTATCTAGACATAGCCGAATGTCGCCATTTTCTTTAAATGCTAACACCATTGGCGATATCCAAGGACTGTGACCAATTACCGGTTCAATTACGTCTTGGCTTAAAGCCTCATCAAGTTTGGCTAAGACTTTTTCTTCGAGTGCGACTGGTATTCGTCTCACTATTCGTTGTTGCACCGGTTTAATGTCAGATAATAATATCCCCGCGCGCACCTTTGTGCCGCTGCTGACCAATGTCAGATAATAATATTCACGCGCGCACTTTTGTGCCGCTCCTGACCAATGTCAGATAATAATAATACCCCCCCGCGCACCTTTGTGCCGCTGCTGACCAATGTCAGATAATAATATTCACGCGCGCACCTTTGTGCCGCTCCTGACCAATGTCAGATAATAATATTCACGCGCGCACCTTTGTGCCGCTGCTGACCAATGTCACATAATAATGGGCACGTTCACAAACACAAAGGGAAGTCAACCGTTGAGTGGATGTAGCGAAAAAAAAACGCAACTCTTTGAGGGACGCAACTGATTAACTGCTCCAGCAGTTTAACAACCAATATGTATTTTGAACGCACCCAATATTGTAGTATTTCCATATACATGCATAGGTATATGTATGTGTACTTACTTTAAGCTTCCTCTTGTCCAATAATTTTTTTTCTCTTTATTGTCACTCGTGAGCTCTTAACATTTTTTTTCCTCTGCTGATGATTTTATTTCACCACTAGTATCTCTCTTTTCTCTTTTTGTTTTTTTTTTTTGACCAGCTCGAACAGGTTGAACGATTCTACAAACGATGGTCGTGGCAGCGACAGACACCAACAACATTAATGCATGTGTATGTACGCAAAATATTCACCTTAATGCTTGCTTTTAGTTTTTCTTTAGTTTAGTTAAATTTCTGTTTATTTATTTGTTTCACTTCTTTTCTTTTCGTTTTTGGTTTTTTTTTCACTCGTCGCCAGTGTATTACTTAGTAATTATAACAACTTTATTCACTTATTCAGTACAACTCATATTCATAACCACAAGTCAGAAAAGCACATTTTAATATAACTCAACGTCAGCGCTCTTCCATGCCAGGGTTGCTCGCCGTCAGTGCTGTCCCCTTGTCAGCTACAGGGTGCCACCAAATATATAATAATTTTGGGCGGGACAAAGTTTGCCGGGTCTGCTAGTAATTTAATATTTTTCTGATTTTTATATCCGAGCGCCCTGCACCTACATACCTTGCTACGTCCATGCTTACACTTTTTCACTATCACACTCAACTTTGCTTACTAAGTAGTGTTTGCCATAATATGTATGGCAAAGTACAGGGCGTAAAATAATAACTGTCGCCTAGGTTTTTTGAAAAATAAAAGGGTTCTTTATAGATTTTGTTAAACAAAGTGTTTTTTTGTTAATTTTTAAAGTATTTTACTTTAATTTTATTAATTGGTTTTAAAATTTTAATCCTTATTTGCATTTGCCAGCTTTGGGAGATAAGTACATGCGGCACACACCTCTTTTTCAGGTGTATTTTTTTAGATTTTGTATAAAGAAAAAAAAAACTCCCTCCTAGTGGGAGGAAATTAGCCTATGGTTACAGAAGATATGTAATAAAGTAACCGACGAAGACTTGCGTGCCGCTTGCGCTTTTCTCCCAAACCCTCTGGTAAACCCAAATGAACTAAAACTATACAAAAACGACTTTTTTTACATGCGCTTTTCTCTCAAAGTGTTTATCGCTGGTAAACCCAAATGAAAGTTCAAATTTAAAAACAAATTAATAAAATTGAAGTAAAATCTGTAGATAGTTAACAATGAACTACTTTTTTCGCAAAATCTATAAAGGCCAATTTTATTTAAAAAAAAAACTGTGCAACAGTTATTATTTTACACCCTGTATATGACAACATATTAATAGCTGGAAAGAGGAGTACAAAAGAAGTACAAAACTAATTGTTGAAATTGTATTTAAGTTACATGGCAACCCTATTTATATTATACAGGTTATTAGTAGTTTAGCTAAAATTGAAAGTCTCAGTCTCAAGCTGCTCCTTTACCTGTACACTTTGCTCTTTATTTACTCTCTGTGAATTTACGCATATAATAGCAAATACATACATATATATTAAAAATTGCGTGTTTTATTTAAAAGGTTATGGGCCTAGAGCGTAGCCCTCGCGTATTGTAATAAAGAACAATTTTTGCCCGCGCGGTTGTTGTAATAAAAGAAATCTCAACGCTAATTAAAAAACCTTAAAAGCAAAGAAGTTTGTACAACTTCTCAAAATGGCATCAGAAGGTGAAATAAAAGTTGAAAAATTGCAGGACAGTGCACAATGGCTGGTCTGGAAGTTTCAGATGGTTCAGATTTTAGAGGCTGTCGAAATGCATGCCGTCGTCACTGGTGAAGAACCAATTCCGAAGGAAAGTGATGTAGAGGGAAGAACCATCTGGAAAAAGATTGATGCTAGGGCTCGTTGAACTATTTCCATGGCTTGTGGGAAGCAACCGTTACTCCAGATCCTCAACTGTGTAACAGCGAAAAGTATGTGGGATACTCTAAAAAGTGTATACGAGCAATCGTCACGATCAACCGTTTTGTTTTTGCAACAAAAGTACTACAGTTATACGAAAGATCCAGATGATGACATTGCAACTTTTTTGTCAAAACTAAAGGAGATTGTACAGCAACTCCGTGACCAAGGCGAGATTCAAGGCGGATTCAATGATTATGGCCAAAATACTAATGTCATTACCAGCTGAATTTAATCATTTTCACAGTGCATGGGAGTCCGTAAGAACGGAAGATCAAAGCCTCAACACTTTGCGAGCACGGTTAATGGCTGAAGAAATTCGTTTATGTTCGCAAGAGAATGTTAAAGTAGAGGCATTTGTAGCAAAACGTCAAAATCGACAGCACGAGTAGAGACAACAAATGAAAAGCGGAAAAACAACAGGTAAGGGTCAGGGCGACTGTTTTAAGTGTGGTAAAAATGGCCACTGGAAACGTAATTGTCCACAAGGGACCAAATTTGCAAAAAGTGAGACTCATGGCATGGTTTGCGAAGCAAACGTTAGCGTCAAGCAAGATGTTTGGGTACTTGATTCAGGTGCAACGGATCACATGTGTCACCGTCGGGACTGTTTTGTTACTTTTTACAATTATAATGATATCGTCAGAGTGGGTGATGGACGTGTAATAAAAGCCGTAGGAAAAGGCGACATCAGCGTTTTAGTGAACGAAGGGGAATCATGGGTGAAAAAGGTTCTCACAAACGTATTGTATGTTCCCGGCATTCACTACAATCTGTTCTCATCCACAAAAGCTCTAGATAGAGGCTTGAAGTTTCAATCTGACAGCAACAGTTGTAAGTTTATAAGAGCAGATGGTGGCCCTGTCGCAGTGGGAGTTCGTCGTGGAAAGTTATTTCACATGCCCATAAGTGTGGTAGAAGCTAGCAGTGCAAGTATAGCAACGAGCGAAAATTGTCTTTGCGGCTTTGGCATGAGAGAATGGGACACCAAAATGTAGCCCATGTAAGAAAATTTCTTAAGGACGTGAATGTGGATTACGTTGATGAAGAATTTGCATGTGAAGCCTGCATATTTGGCAAACAACACAGAATCAGTTTCAAATCGCGTCAAGAGAAGTCAACGAGCTGCGGAGAACTTTGTTTTGCTGATGTGTGTGGGCCAATGCAGGAACGATCAGTAGGGGTTCAAGGTATTTTCTACTGCTTAAAGACGATTACTCTCATTTTCGTTTTGTACAATTTATGAAAGAAAAGTCTGAAGCTCCAGGAGCAATTAGAAACTTCTTAACCCAAGCTGAGAAAGTTGATGCACATATGATTAGAAGAATCCGCACAGACAATGGACTGGAATTTGTAAACGACGAACTAGCAAGCATTCTGAGAAAGTGCGGTGTTAAACACGAGCGTACGGTACCGTATACGCCGCAACAAAATGGTTGTGCCGAAAGAGAAATGCGTACAGTTATGGAGCTGGCACGCACAATGTTATATGCAAGAGACATGAACCTTAAGTTTTGGGCCGAAGCTGTAAATACTGCAGTTTACGTGCTAAATCGCACTGGTACGAGCTCCATAGACGGACAAACACCTTTTCAGCTGTGGTACGGACAGCAAGCTAAAATCAACCACTTGAGGCGTTTTGGTGAAGAAGTGTTTGTACATGTTCCGAAGGAACGGCGAAGAAAATTGGATTCCAAAGCGTGGAAAGGGGTGTTTGTTGGTTATGCAGACAATAGCAGCGCTTTGAGAGTGTGGAATCCAAACTTACATAAAATCCAAATTTCGTGTGATGTTAAGTTTTTACCAGAAATAGCTGTTATAAAGACTAACTCTATGCCAAACACCGCAGCAGCGAACACTCCGGAAAAACTTCCAAAGCGCGAACAAGGAGAGAAAGAAGAAGACGAAATAACCGAAGTGATGGAAGATGGTGATGGTGATTTTTTTGGTAATGCAATCGACAGTGAAACAAACGTTAGAGATAATAAAAAGTATCGTTTCCGAAGCAGAAATAATTCTGAGCATTTAGCAGCTCTTATGGTTGGTGAGGAGCCGAGGTCGTTTTCGGAGGCCATCCAGTCCGCAGACCGAACTGCATGGACTAAAGCAATGAATGAGGAATATGAATCACTGATTGAAAATAAGACATGGACACTTGTTGAGAGAACACCGGACTTGAAGGTTATAGACAATAGATGGGTTTTTACGCTTAAGCGCAATGCGAAAGGAGAAATTGACAGATACAAAGCACGGCTGGTTGCAAGGGGCTTCTCTCAAGAGTATGGAATCGACTATGAGGAAACTTTGAGTCCGGTTGCAAGGTTTACGTCAATTCGTTGTATTTTGACTATGGCAGCAGTTCAAAACATGGCTTTGAAGCAGTTCGATATAAAAACGGCGTTCCTATATGGTGACTTAGCGGAAAATGTTTACATGCAACAGCCCAAGGGGTACGACGATGGCAGCGAACGTGTATGTAAGCTGTTAAAAAGTTTATATGGGCTCAAGCAAGCCTCTCGGTGCTAGAACAGAAAGTTTACTTCATTTATTCAAGATTTTAAATTTAAAAAGTCAAAGCATGATCCGTGTGTGTTCATACGCAACGACGATAATGGATGTGTCATTCTGGCTATTTACATAGACGATGGTCTAGTTGCAGCCACCAGTGGTGAGCTCATTAAAAATTTAATAGCGCATTTGCAAAAAGAGTTCAACGTCAAAGTGTTTGAAGCCAAATATTTTTTGGGTCTCGAAATTGAACGAAACTCTGATGGTTCAATTTTCATTGGGCAAAAGGCGTATACAAAGAAGGTAATATCTAAATTTAACATGGACAGTTCTTGTCTTGCAGTTACACCGGCTGATAGCTCCACAAATTTGAGCGACTTTCATGGCAACGAAGAAGTTGAATTTCCATTCCGGGAAGCAGTTGGCAGCCTAATGTATTTAGCGGTAGCATCAAGACCTGACATAGCTTTTGCTGTATCCAACGCAAGTCGGTACCTCGAAAACCCAGCAGAGGAACATGTGAATGCTGTTAAAAAGAATTCTTAAATACTTGAAGGGTTCAACAGACATTGGCATATACTACAAAAATAGCAACGATCTTCATATTTGTGGCTTCAGTGATGCAGACTATGCAGGTGATGTTCAGACAAGGAAATCTACTTCTGGTTATGTCTTTATGGTGGGCAGTGGAATAATAAGCTGGTGCTCAGAGCGACAAAAATGTGTCTCGCTATCAACTACAGAGGCTGAATATATAGCTGCTGCAAGTGCTGTAAAGGAACTGATCTGGATTAAGCGATTTTGGTCTAGCCTTGGTAATCCTGAGCAAGCAACTCTATTCGTTGATAACCAGAGCACTATACGGTTGATCAAAAATCCAGAGTTTCATAAGAGGACGAAACATATTGACATTCGCTACCATTTCATTCGAGAAGACATTCGCTACCATTTCATTCGAGAAAAATATTATGAGAAAGCGTTCAAACTGAGTTTCGTTCGATCTGAAGACCAACTTGCTGACGGGCTGACTAAAGCTTTGGCAAAGGAAAAGTTCCTGAATTTTCGTAATAGTATAGGCTTAGAACATGTACCTAAACTTAAGTAAACCTGATACTTTACTTTTGATTTCTTTGCAAGAACATGAAATTTTTGAAATACATATGAATGAATTACAAATGTAGATATTAAAAAAAAAAAAAACAAAAAAAATCTCGATTTTATTATAAAAAAGGTTCACACAAATGTAACTTAAAAGTGGGAGTGTTGAAATTGTATTTAAGTTACATGGCAACCCTATTTATATTATACAAGTTATTAGTAGTTTAGCTAAAATTGAAAGTCTCAGTCTCAAGCTGCTCCTTTACCTGTACACTTCGCTCTTTATTTACTCTCTGTGAATTTACGCATATAATAGCAAATACATACATATATATTATAAATTGCGTGTTTTATTTAAAACTAATAAAGGAGTACATTTCCAGATATTTTTTTTGGGAGAACATGGGAGTACATTGCAATAAAAAGGAGTTCATTTACTCCCAAAAGCAGTACGTCTGGCAACCCTAGCCCAGACATTCCATTAAGCACACCCAAGTTTGAGTGATTTACAAGTTACAAGCGTTTTTAGCATTTAACAGTTCATTATCATGTACGGTGTAATATTAATTATTATACACTGAACTATGAACTATCTGTACTAGTATCTATAATCTAGATAATAATTTGCAATGTTTTTACAATTTTGCAATTAGTTTCGGGCACTATTACACATTCATGACTTGTGCCACTCTGCTATAGTACGGTTGTTGCATCCTTTCATACCACAGTAATTTTGCATACAACTCTGAATCAACAAAATGCATGCTCCTTCTCATTTTCAACCCTGATCAGATTTTACCCCCGAGGAGTACTCAAATAGGTTTATTACTGTATTTGTATTTGTTATTACGTTTTGGTACAGTAGGATGTCAAAACGAAAGGGAATAGGAGATAATTTTCATCATTTTCTTTTGTTAACATCCTAAAGTTGCGCCGCTTCGTCTTGGATGACATTCTCCTGTACTAGTGTAGAGACAAAAATATCCAATCAGCTGATCAATCAACACCACCTTGTATTGATGCGCCTTGGTATATACTGTGGCTTCGAGCTTGCGCCAAGTAAGGTCTCTCGTCCGGTATTGCTTCGGACAGTGCCTTGCTTTGAAACAAACCTGAAGGTGATTTTTTGTACATGTGTATTGTTCGTGTCTTTTTTTTATTCGAATAAACGAATTGCTGTTTAGCTTACCCGCGTGTAAGTCGTATTTCTTACGAAGCGCAAACAAGAGCGATACAAAATGTTATATAATATTTTCGATTTAATTTCATATTACTTGTACAAATCATGGAAAAAAATTTAATTTTTTTACTAAAACAAGTATTTTCACAAAAAAATCTTACACTTTTGGGTTTTCTATTTGAAAATTTTCCCAAAAATCTCCAATATTCATATTTAATTAAGATTCAAAACGCTCTCTGAGATTTAACTCTGTTAATATTCTTCTTTTCTGCTTTGTATCTTGCTTTCGCTGTTAAGTATTCCAAATATTGGTCGCTCTTAAAATGCGCTTAGCCTGTTCAGTTGGCTCGAAAAAAGTGGCACTTACAGTTCTCGGTAATTTACGTTCTCTTACAACTGAATCACGTTGTTCGCTCTCTCAATTACGAACGGCGAATCACCCTGTATACACGACATATTCGTAATTCACATGGCATCCCTGCTTCTTTTTCTTTATACTAGGTTTACATATGTATAAGAAGATTATCCTCATTTTCGACCTTAACTCCCTAATCTGTAATTAGAAAAAAAAAGATTAGCCACACAAAATTCGTCCTTTGTTAATCTGTAATTATATAATAATCTCAAATTTAACAGATAACTTTTCCCTGTCCAACCTAGTTTTATCGATTATTTTTTCGAAAAAGAGCAGAAATTCCAAATGCAAAAGTAAACAAGAATGGACGCTAGCAAGGAAGAAAGGTTTTTAAAGCTATTTTTAATAAAATATTATTGTTGAATTGTATTAAGTTAAACATATTTAAATTGCTTAATATAGCAGAAAAAAGTGATCAAGGTGGCTTAGAGAAGAAACATAAATTTTCCTTGAAATGTGAGAATAACAAGCACAACAAATTTGACGGGTAATAATCTGAGATTTGCCTGTGTAAACGGGGTGGTTAAAAAGCAAGCTTTGATTGGGATAATTTTTATATGTGAACATACTTTTACTTTTATTTATTGTTTAATGGGTTGTTTATTGTGTATGTCAACAACGAAGAAAAAATGTGAAGTGAATAAATAGCTAAATCAATAATTTTAACGAATCTAGCTAATTTCCAATATTTTTTCTGGTGGGCATGTGTGTGGTCTATGCTGTTTTCGATTAATTTACGATACAAATTAGAGAATACAGCGATTTGTTCGTGATTCGAAAGGTGATTGGATCTGAATCACATACGAATGAAGTTATTAGAGTCGGACCGATGAATCGGCCGGTGCCGAGTCTAGTATCGGCCAAAAGAATCGGAATTGGCGTTTTTGGCCGATTCTTGAATGAGGTATTGTTATTTAGTTATTTGATTATGTTTTTCTTTTGTTATTCTAAAAATTTACGAAAGAATTTGTTCTTAAAAAGAAATTATATTCAGGATTTAATCGGCAAAGATTCGGCCGATGCTTCGGCCGATTAAATGCTGAATTAAATTCATTTCAAAAACAAATGCTTTCATGAACTTATATAATAACAAAAGAAAAAAATAATCAAATAACTAAGTAACATTACCTCATTCAATAATCGGCCAACAAAGGCCGATGCCGATTCTTTTGGCCTATACTACCCGGCATCGGCCGGACTCTAGAAGTGATTCGCTCGCGAAATTTTGTATGGCGAATCATATTATTCAGTTCGCAATTGGGGCGCCAATTACGAATGAGAGAGTGAATTTCGAATAGGAGAGCGAATCACTTGTCGTGGAAACACAACATTTTCTGAACACATTTAAGGGAACCAATATTTTCATCAAATTTGCCGATGATTATTAATAAATATAAATTTACGAAGGTTTCGAAAACCATATTTTGGTCAATAATTAGTAAATTCTTTATTTAGAAAAATTATAAACACGTAAAAAGAGAAACGCATAAAAATGTTTGTACATATATAGGTATATGTTTTTTTTTTTCAGAGGAGAAAGCATCGAAAGCCTAACCCCGAAAAACCGTCAGTGTGAGACTTTAACCCACTAAACCCCCTACCGTCTATGTACTGATCCCGCCGGCACCACCGTTGAGTATTTCGTCGGGAGGCGGTTTGAGCACGGAGCTCTACGTCCGTTACTGTTCACATGATTCCACCCACAGTTCGTCTTGTTTTGGTATTAAACCTACCCACCCCCTTGGTATTTTACAACTAAGAAGTTCGATTCAAAGTCAATTAATGTCCGGGTACAGCGATTTATTGCTGCTTATAAAATTTTTTAGAGGTTCGCCCTCTTCGTGCCGTAACTTTTCTAGGAAAACAGGCTTTTTATCTGGCCTGAGCCAGATAGAATAATGTGGCTGCTTCCTACCTCGCCTGTCATTCTTGTCTGCGTCTCACTTGCTCGCTGTTGCGAAGTTTCTGCATAACTAGGGCACAAGTGGCTTTAAATTCCTTCCAAGCGTATTGGCTTTGCAGTGCCAGTGGGACTAGTGTTTCGGGTGTAACTACGCTGCCGAGACGTTGATTGAGCTTTTTTCTCTGGGTGCTGAATCGGGGACACGAAAAGAGTACGTGTTCCGCATCCCTTATTTCATCAGGACCACAGTAGTCGCAGTATGGACTGCTTTCATGTCCAAAGCGATGAAGGTAGGCCTTAAAACATCCATGCCCGCTAAGGAATTGTGTTAGGTAGGTTTGTCTGTGGATACATACATCGATATTAGGGATGAGGCGATGTGTCCACCTGAAATATGCTGTTTTATCGTCATAAAGAGGTGCGAATTGTTCCTGTGCTTATCCTTTCTTTTCCCAACTGCTTCCTACGCCAATAGGTCAAGTGGGAGCATCCCGGAGATGACAAGTGCTGCGTCTTCCAAAACTGTTCTGTATGCAGAGCATGATCTTAATACGTATAAGGGATAAGTTGCGTTCATACCCTGAACGTACGATGAGCGTTTAAATGCATCGTACCAGATTGTACATCCGTACATGAGTATGGATCTAACTACCCCTGCTAGTACTAGTCTAAACTGCTGCTTAGGCCCCCAATGTCTGCCATCAGTCTGGTCAAAGATGACGTCACGCTCGCCGCCTTCTCGTTGAAGTAGTTGAGATGATCTCGGAATCATAAGCGATGATCTATCAATACCCCGAGGTATTTTACGTAGGGCTTTGATGAGATGCCACTACCTCCGACAGTTAGTGTTACACCTTCCACTTTTTTGCGGCTGATTATAACGGCCGCTGTGGTGTAGTGGTAAGCAGTGCGCGCTTCCACTCCGCAGCGCCTGGGTTCAAGCCCTGGTCAAAGCAACATCGCAAATAAATTTAGAAAAAAGGTTTTTTCTTAGCAGTGGTCGCCGCTCGGCAGGCAATGGCAAACCTCCGAGTGTATTTCTGCCATGAAAAACAGCTCCTCATATAAATACAATCGCCGTTTGGAGTCGGCGTAAAACTGTAGGTCCCTCCACTTTTTGTGACAACATCAAGGCGCACGCCGCAAATCGGAGGAGAAGCTCGGCGAAACACTAACATATGTGTAAGCACCAATCTATTATTATTATTATTATAAGAACTGCTTCTGTTTTGTGCGTTGCAAGTGTGAGGGATCTCGCACATAGCCAATCTTGTGCCGCACTGATTGACATATATATATGTACCTTAGGGCGGGTCAATTTGTATGAATCGATTTTCTTCGACATCGTTCCTAGCATATCCGGATTCTTCATAAAATTCTAAGAAAAAAATTCCTCCAGACCATAGCTCGAATGTCAATTGTCGAAATTAATTGCTGTCCGTTAGTCTCGCTAAGACTCGAAAACGACTTGACCGATTTGAATATTTTTATTTTTGTAGTTTGTTTTCATAATATTCGGATGGTTAAAACCAGAAAAATAGAGAGTTGCCACCTGTGTAAAACTTTCAGTATAAGTAAATTAATTACATAAATTAATAAATTGTGATATTATCACAATATGGGTGCAAAAGAAAGAAGGCTTACAGGCGAAAATATTTTTGAGGGGGGTTGCCACCTGTTTTAAAATTTAATTAAATTAAATGGGTAAGATGAAGTAAATATTGCAATATGGTTATCAAATTAAAAAGGTTTAAGAAAGCTTACTGCTGAACATATTTTTGAGTCGGGTTGCCACCCGAAGCCGAAGTATTAGCCGAAGCTGGTTATAGAAATGTTCCACAATTGAACTAAAAAAAATGTGGCCTATGACTCTTTTAGAGAAGCTTTGTACACTGGAGTAAATTTTAAACAAAAAACAAAACCGACTTCAATTCTCATATACAAATTTACGAGTACCGTTAATTTCTTCATGGCCCAATTATCGGATCTACCCTCAATTAGTAGCAGACTACCTCTGAGGAACCACTTTTCCCTTAAAAATATAATAATTATAGAAAACAGGTAACGTAGTCCAAAGTTATGCGGTAACATACATAAAAAAATATTCCGACGAATTGATAAAATATGCGGATTAGAGTGGTTCATAAAAACACTATTTTTCGAAATTCATGATCGCTACATCAAAATATGGTTATTTGTGATAAAAAAGAGACACGTATATTTTATTTTGAAAAAAAAAAGTTTTCTTAGGGGTTTTTTATAAAAACGCTGAGGTTTAAATTTTTTTATTTTCTTGACATGTTAAAGTGCAGCTAAAAATTAGTTTTTTACATATAATTACTCTGGTATTATTGGGGAACTTTCCTTTAATTACGCACCTGTCTTGGACAATTAGAATTGGTCTAGTTCCCGAAAATATGCTCTCGAAAAGACACTAGTAAAATTAAAACGTTGATACTGAACGATTTACGCATTGTCATGGGTTGGAACTTGTTACCAGGGGGTTTATGGGGTTGCTAATTAGGAATCTGAAGTCAGTTTTTCGAAATTCAAAATGGCGGATCCAAAATGGCGGTCCATATTTTTTAAATGATTGGATTTGTTTGAAACCACAGATCAATATTTAATAAAGTGTTACGGATGTTTTTTTTTGTTTTTTAAACAAACCTGTGCTTGGGAGTTTATTGATACGAAAAATTAATTTCTGATATCTATTTTTTATTTAAAGAACCGCAAGATTGCTCTACAAAGCAAATTACAGATATATATACATTGTCGAACAAAAGTTTTGGCACAGTGAATTTTCGCATTACATATATGCAAAGTTTTTAATTTATTTCCGATAATTTTCTATAAAAACATAGTTCATACTACACCAAAACGCATAAATATCAAATGTGTAAACTTTGTGAAAAACTCAGGAAAATTCAATAAATCTGCCCACGAATTTGCAATTTTATATTCATATTTTCAACCAACTTCAAACTTGCACTTTGATAAACTAAAATTGAATGGATTTTTAATCTGCATACTTGGAATTTTTCTAAAAAATACTTTGCCAATATTGCGAAAAATTCACTGTGCCAATACTTATGTTCGTTATTGTAAGTAAGTAAAACTTTAACTTTAAAAAACCAAACAAAAAATAAAATTTTACAATATTTCAAAATTATTTTTCGAATCATACATTTTTTATGATTCATTATTTATAGTTTTTTTGGTTTTAGATCCTTTGTGCTTTCAACACGAGGTATCTGTTTTTTACTTTCTATTTTCATAGTCGTAACTCCCTCTCTATTTTAAATGCGTCGTACCAGATTGTACATCCGTACATGAGTATGGATCTAACTACCCCTGCTAGTACTAGTCTAAACTGCTGCTTAGGTCCCCCAATGTCTGCCATCAGTCTGGAGTAGTTGAAGTAGTTGAGATGATCACGGAAGCATAATCCATGATCTATCAATACCCCGAGGTATGTTACGTATGGCTTCGATGAGATTCCACTCCCTCCGGCAGTTAGGGTTACACCTTCCACTTTTTTGCGGCTGATTATAACGGCCGCTGTGGTGTAGTGGTAAGCAGTGCGCGCTTCCACTCAGCAGTGCCTGGGTTCAAGCCCTGGTCAAAGCAACATCGCGAAAAAATTTAGAAAAAAGGTTTTTTCTTAGCAGCGGTCGCCGCTCGGCAGGCAATGGCAAACCTCCGAGTGTATTTCTGCCATGAAAAACAGCTCCTCATGTAAATACAATCGCCGTTCGGAGTCGGCGTAAAACTGTAGGTCCCACCACTTTGTGTGACAACATCAAGGCGCACGCCACAAATCGGAGGAGAAGCTCGGCCAAACACTAACATATGTGTAAGCACCAATCTATTATTATTATTATTATAAGAACTGCTTCTGTTTTGTGCGTTGCAAGTGTGAGGGATCTCGCACATAGCCATTCTTCTGCCGCACTGATTGACATATATATATGTACATTAGGGCGGGTCAATTTGTAAGAATCGATTTTTTCGACATCGTTCCTAGCATATCCGGATTCTTCATAAAATTCTAAGAAAAAGATTCCTCCAGACCATAGCTCTAATGTCAATTTCGAGCCTGCGCATTTTTAAAAGAATTAATAACTGTAACTAATGACTTTATTTTGAGAGAGGCTAAGAGCTTTCCTGTTAAATTGGTGGTTTTACTTGAGTTAGTAATAAATTCGCACTCGCAGCTTACAGCCGTCTTTTCTTTAATACGGTTCGCGTGGTTTGTATAGCAAACGTTTTTTCGCATGGTGCCGAAACCTGGGACGGCTGTGAATATTCTTAATTTTTATAATTTTAGCGGAGAATATTTTTGGTGCGAGCTAGGAAGCGACTTCTTTTAAAAATGGACTTAGTTTATCGCGCAACTTGCAGAACCCAACTGACCAAACTCTGCAATGCGGTAGAAGGCCAATTAAGGGCTGCTGCAGAAGGTGAAGTCGATAATTTGGTGGAAGCCCCTAATAATTATCTTCAGCGTATAAAAAACGTTCACGAAAAATCAAAAAGGGTAGATGAAGCGACATTAGCAGTCTTTGGCGATGACGAAAAAGAAAGGGAGCTGGAAACGGTATTTGAGTATGACGACAAAGCTGTAAGCATTATAGCGAAACTGGAATTTAAATTACAGCGTTTGTCAGCAGCGGATTCTCGAAAGATCCAAGAATCGGCCAATGGCGGTGAGCATGCCGATTATCGAGGAGCAAAACTAAAGCCGATGGAGCTCAAGAAATTTGATGGAAAATTGGAAAACTGGTTACCCTTATGGGAACAATATAAGCACGCTATACACGAAAATCCAAAATGGGACGTAGCCTCGAAATTTAACTACTTATGCGAAGCCCTCGTAGGTAAGGCAGCATCGACTATAGCGGGATTTATGCCAACGGAGAATTGCTACAAAGATGAAATCCAACTTCTGCTTGAAGAATACGGCGACAAAGACAAAATGATCGAGAAGTATATACAAAAGCTTCTGAGCGTAAAAATGGTACATTCAGCGAGTGATGTGAAAGGTTTGCGGTTCTTGTATAATGAAACAACATCCACAATGAGATCGCTCACTGCATTGGAAGTTCCCTCGTCGCAGTACAACATAATGGTAAACTCAGTTCTTCTGAAAGCTATACCTGCGGAGTTGGGCATTGAGTTTCATAAATCAAAAGGGAGAGCCTCAAATAAGCTTTCGAACTCTACAGTTTTCGACAAAGAGCATGAGAGTGCCGTTGATAGTGAGCAAATAACAAAGTTGCTGGAGTTTATAAAACTGGAAGTTGAAGCGCTGGAAAAAGCACATTTGTCAGAAGCAGAAAACAAAAGGAGCGACGCAGAGCGTAAAAACACAAAAATAGTTAACGGAACCGCTGTGGGCTTATATACCAGTACAAATGTAGTTCGCAAGCCGTGTATTTTTTGTAAACGATCAAATCACGACATAAAAGATTGCAAAGAAAACATGGACATCGAACAGCGAAAACATATATTAAAGCGAGAAGGTAGGTGTTATCGTTGCGCTAAGCCTAATCACAGTTCGAAGTTTTGCAAAAATCAATGGCTGAAATGCAACAACTGTAACGGCCGACATATAACGCCATTGTGCGAAGCTAAAACTAAAATATATGAAACTGCTATTCCTCCGTTGGGAGAGCATCAGACCTCCAGCAGTTCGGTCGCGGTGGTAAATAGTACCTCCACTACATTACATTCGGCAGCGCGTCCGGAAAATAATGATATTTATTTGCAAACCGCGAAAGCCATTTTGTCAAGCGAAACTAAAAGAGTGCTTTCACGAATAATAATGGACAATGGCAGTCAAGGCACCTACGTGAGCGAATCTTTGGCGAATTACCTGAAACTAACACTGTCGGTTACGACAAAGCCCGCATATTTGCATTCGGTGAAAATAACCAGCGAAAGCAGTTAACTCGGTTGAGACGCGTAAATGTCGAAGTGCAAAGTCAATATTCGGACCAGATGATTGAAATATGTGCTTCCGTGGTGCCTATAATATGCGCGGACGTTTTACCCGAGCCGCGCGTCGAGGGTCAATCGTTTATGCATTTGCAAGCAAAATTAACCGAAAATAGAATATCTAGCGAAAACTTAATTGGTGGCATTAATCTTCTAATTGGCCAAGATAACTATTGGAAATTTCACCTGGGTACTAACGATAATATCGGTGAGAATTTAATGGCAGTAGATACTTTCTTTGGATGGACCATACAAGGCTGCTGCGGCTACAATGAGAATTCTAAGTGCGCGTTAAGCATAATCGAGAATCGCGAAGAGCAAGTAGATGTTACCAAGTTTTGGGACTTAGAAGCTATCGGTATCGCAGTTTATAATGAAAACGCATCCGCTGTGCATGACGTGAAAATCGAAAAAATAGGAATGCGCTATTCGTTGAGTTTGCCATGGAAGATTCCGAAAGAGACTTTACATAATAACAAATCGAATGCACTGAACCATCTCCGTGGGCTAACGATTAAACTAATGAAAAATCGCGAAAAATTAATTGAGTACGACTGCGGTATCAGAGAACTCCTTAATGCCGGAATCGCGGAGCGCGTATTAGCTAATCATAATGATCAAATCGCTTATTATATGCCTCATCGACCAGTATACAGAGAAGACAAAACAACAACGAAAATGCGTATTGTTTTCGACGCATCCTCAAGTGAAAATGACCTCGCTTCCCTTAATGACCATCTAAGCCCAGGTGAGAATTTAATGGCTGATTCGGTGCTACCATATTGCGATAGTTGCTGACATCGAGAAGGCGTTCTTACAAATATCCATTGATGAAGCAGATCGAGATACACACCGATTCTTGTGGTACGAGACGTTACCAGAATCGTTTTCGAAATTGCCCCCAGTCGTTGAATTACGTATGTCAAGAGTAACATTTGGAGTAACGTCTAGCCCGTTTTTGCTTGCTGCCACTATTCAAACGCACTTGAAATTTAATAAGCCGAATTATGGCAAGATTTGCGACACATTGCAGAAGTCGTTTTATGTAGATGACTTGGTTACGAGAGTAAAGTCATCACAGGATGCCGAGCTTCTATTCCGCGGTGCGATGACTATTATGAAAGCCGGCGGATTCAATTTACGTAAGTGGAACAGTAACGATATTGATTTGAAACGACGATTCTCTCTTGGCGAATGTGATGGTTTGCTGATTAATCAAAAGGTACTTGGAATAAATTGGGATACTTATAGTGATGAAATAAACGTGGACATAGAAGACGCATAGCAGTATGTCAAATGCCTGAAACCAATCAAGCGTAGTGTTATGAAAGCGATGGCGAAGGTTTACGATCCGCTGGGATTCCTGGGGACATTTACGGTCAATATAAAAATTTTGCTACAGAGAATATGGAAAGAAAATGTAGATTGGGATCAACCGCTGTCCGAAGAATTTGCTAATAAATTTCAAAGTTGGTGCAGTGATTTATCGTGTTTAAAGCAATTCTCCATGCCGAGAGCTTTGATCAAATTCGTCGACTCAAGGGTTGAACTGCATATTTTTGCAGACGCTAGTCCATCAGCTTATGGAGTGGTGGCTTATATCCGTGACATAAGTGCTCTCGGAGAGATTTCAGTAAAATTCATTTGCTCAAAGAACAGGGTAAGCCCCTTGAAGGGAACTTCGTCATCTGAACTTTCCCTACCGAAGCTGCGTTGATAGCTGCCCGGTTGAAGGGTTTTTTGGTTTCAACTTTGGATGTCGAATTCTCATCTATTAACTTATGGACGGATTCAAATATCGCACTGAATTGGATAAACGGAAATGGCAATCGCTCGAATCAACACGTAAAGTCCAAGGTAATTGAAATTAATAAGCTAACTAATTTATACGACTGGAGACATTGTGAAGGCAAAAATAACCCAGCTGACCTTTTAACTAGAGGCATCACAGCAAAATCATTACTTAGTTCTGATTTATGGAAATTAGGTCCATTTTGGCTATTGGAGGATGCTTCTAGCTGGAAAAGCGATGTTCATACAACCCTGCTGACAAGTGCTCCTACACCGATTAATAGAGAGATTTCCACTAAAGAACCATTGTTTCAGATAAAAGATTACAGCTCTCTCCAGCGCGTTCTACGTATAACGGCGTATATCTTTATTTTTCTTATACGTATCAAACTTAGTATGGAAAAACGTACTAAGAGTGAGTGGACAGAGGCTATCGGATCCTGCGAAATCGGCACGGAAGATTTTCAGGAAGCTGAAAACTATTGGATCAAAATGGAGCAGCAATCGTTCTACGGAGATGAATTCCAGACTTTGCTGAAAGGGCAAAAGCTGCCATCACATTCAAAAATAATTAGTCTTAACCCTATTTTAGTTGATGGAATCCTTCGCCTATCCGGGCGTTTACCACCTGAAGAGTTTGGCCAATTATGTAACCCGATCTTGCTGCCTAAGGAGTCACACTTAACTCGTTTAATAATACTGGATACGCATCAGCGGATGATGCACTGCGGTGTTAACACAACGTTAACAAAGATAAGGAAGCGATTCTGGGTCGTACAAGGTCGCCAGCTTATCAAATCCATCCTGAAACGCTGCGTTATTTGCAAAAGGTTGCATGGAAAAAGTGCATCAGAACCTTGGGCCATTCTACCAGTGAATGGCCACGAGCAGGCCATTTGAGACAACGGGATTAGACTTTGCTGGTCCACTCTATGTGGCTGCCGACAATAGAGATACGTTGAAAAAAGTTTACATAATGCTCTTTACTTGTGGCGCTGTTCGAGCAGTACATTTAGAGCTGGTGGATAACATGACTGTGAATAGCTGTATTAATTCCTTGCGCAGGTTCATCGCTAGGCGAGGAGTGCCAGCCACCATTATATCGGACAATGCCAAGACGTTTAAGAGAGCTGATCGTGAGTTGCAGACGCTTGAACGTATGATGAGCCGAAATGAAGTCCAGCGGCTCGCCGCGAAACATGGTATTAAATGGAAATTTATTCCGGAACGAGCAGCATGGTGGGGAGGCTTCTGGGAGAGATTGGTGAAAATGGTAAAGGATTGTCTAAAATCAGCTAGTGGTAAGCCCAAACTTTCTTATTCTGTCTTGACAACCCTAGTAACGGAGGCAGAGAGCGTGGTAAACCAAAGGCCACCCACGTATGTATCAGGTGACCCGAACGACTTACAACCTTTAACCCCAGCGCATTTTTTGGGCGACTGCGGTATACTGGGAGGCGAAAATTTTACTTCAGATGACGGTTCGATCAACAAAATGTGGCAGACAAGAAGGTTATTACTTAAGCGATATTTAAAACGTTGGCGTAACGAGTATCTGTGCCAACTTCGCACGATTCATTTCAACAAAACCAATCCGGCACGTAGCATAAAAGCAGGCGATGTTGTTTTGGTTAAGAGCGATCACCAGTCGAGGCTGTTATGGAAGCTAGCTGTCGTAATATCTGTGTATATGGGTCGAGATGGTCGTATTCGAGCTTGCGACGTAAGGCTGCAGGACCGGCAAGTCCTTAGGAGGCCGATCCAGCTTTTATTCCCCCTAGAAATCCAAGCAGTCATGGTGGGGCCCGAGGATGTCAATTAATAGCTGTAACTAATTACTTTATTTTGAGGGAGGCTAAGATCCTGTTAAATTGGTGGTTTTACTTGAGTTAGTAATAAATTCACACTCGCAGCATACAGCCGTCTTTTCTTTAATACGGTTCACGTGGTTTGTATAGCAAACGTTTTTTCACATATCTTATGTACAGGGAACGGATTTTATGGAAATTGCCTTTTTTTCTGCTAAAGAGATAGAGTATATTCGATTAACAATGTCCACGATTTAGCTTTCCCTGATTCCATATATACACATTTGAAGTTGCCTTTTTTTGCCTTTTTTAAGATATTTGCCTTTTTTTTTGCCTTTTTTAAGATATTTGCCTTTTTTTGCCTTTTCTACCTTTAAAAAAGTGATTATAGCATTTACAATTTTTTTTTTAAGATTAAAAAATATTCACATGCACATGCGGCTTATAGAAGCACAGGGACCTCTTGCCAAACTGGTGTTGAAAAAATTCAAAAATAATAAAATAAAATTGTAAAGGGCGAGGAAAGCGCTGTTATTTCTGATAATATGAACGTTTCAAACGTTCCATATTTAAATTGGGCTCCACTTGTATCAACTTACGTCGAGCGCACATTTAGTACATTCGAGGCTTTTCTTCGCGAAAATCGAATGAAAATGCTGCCAGAAAACTTCAAAATGCATCTTGTGGTTCAAT